>NC_134486.1:241281105-241381105 GCF_040206685.1 Ascaphus truei | reverse complement strand
CATCTGGCGGACACGCGAAGCATTGCAGCCTAGTAAATCCTGAACCATTATCAATTAACACATCAACCGCGCGTCAGCTGGGCATGCGCCTGGCTGGGAGCACGGCATGCTCCGGGTGAACAGCGTGGCATTCCAGGAACATGCCAGGTAAAAGCCGGTGATTTGTTTGAATAAAAGCTGCCGCTGCTGTATATAATGGTCAATAATTGCCAACTATAAGCAAAACCAGTAACAGAAAAAACAGAACTGTGCTATACAATAAATAAACCAACCAAATTAAAGGATACACATAAAACCACCGTCTATAAAGATATTGTCTAAACTCTCCCTGCAGCTGGCCCAGACTCTCACCCAGAGAAAACGTCAAAATTGGATAGCAAAACGACCTATAGCGCACAGGAGAGAAGAAAACAAAAAAACAAAACATAGTGTAATCTGTAAAAACTAATTAGATATTCCTGCTGTAAAGAATACACTTACAGGATATCAATTCAAATAGAGCAAAAGCAGATGGTGTCAGCTGGATGTAGTGGTAAAACGAATCCACGCTTCCAATCTTCTAATAAACTGGTTAACTATGATGTGCTCCCAGAGTAGATATTATGAGAAGCGATAAGGAAAAGAGAGAGAGAGAGAGAGAGAGAGAGAGACAGCGCTCTCAAGTACAAAACAATTTATTCAACTAAAAACAGCAAGGATATATCTGTGACAAGAAATAATGGAAGTTTTCATAGCACAATGTGCTTTTTTTCAGATTGTAGAACTATTGATGTATACCTACTGTACTGAACTTATTGTTGCGTTAGTAAAGCGTGTATTTAATTTGTAATGCAATAATAACACAATTTTAATGGAGCTTGAGGTATCGAGGCCAAGGAGAGAGAAAGAGAGAGAAACTCAAATTTCAGGGTTTACCCTTCTCTGGCAAAATGTAAAAAAATTGTCTATTTTGCTTGATCTTTTTGGACTAAAGAGTTCTATTGAACTTTTTGACCAGTTTTTGAACTTTTTTTGAAAGTTAATTTGGTCAGGTTCCTACATTTTAAGTCATACCCCATGATCATATATTGCTTTAATGACCATCCTAAAGATACAGTTAAACGATTTTCAACTGTACCATCCTCTTGATATTTCTTTGATGTGAATAAAGGTTTTTTTTAATAGTGAAAAACCTTTGAATCTCAGTTAACAGATATTTCAATAATTTTTATGGATTTTTTGTGATATTATAGATGTAGCAGTTGCCTTTGATAACGCGTTACAAACAGAGAGGGTGTCGTTGTTGACCACATATTCTACTGGGGATTCCCCTCTTGGTTTTAAAAGGGACAAGCATGTGAAAAAGCATAGTGCGCATGGATTGGTAAATTCCAATAATAAATGTCCTCTTTTCATTTCACAATTTAATAAACAAAGTGGAAAAATCAACTCTATTATCTCCAAACATTGGAATATCCTATCCATGGACCCTGTCCTCCAAAAATATGTTGAATCTGGCCCTGCTTTTGTATACCGTAGAGCGAGAACAATTGGATCATATGTTTCCCCAAGTGACTTAATTACTCCTGGTTCTGATAGACCTTATATCACCAGGGGTTCCTTTAAATGTGGTTCCTGTAGTGTATGTAAACATATGAAGCCGGCAAAAAGTTGTTTACAAGATGTCTTGCCGCAGTCACATGATGGGATAAAATCTAAAATCAAGAAATTTTATATTAATAGCTTTATAAATTGTAAAAGTCAATTTGTTGTATATCTCATAACATGTGGCTGCGGCAAAAGATATGTGGGAAGAACGATTAGAGCTCTTAAGGTCAGGATGTTAGAGCATTTAAGGCTCATTAGATTGAAAGATACAAATCATCCTGTTTCTAAACACTTCACAGAATGTGGTGAAGGAGGGATCAGGAATTTCTCTTTTTTAGGCATTGAATTGGTCAATTGTAAACCTAGAGGAGGTGATCGCGTCAATCTTCTGAACCGTAGGGAGGCGTATTGGATCTTCATTCTCCAAACGCGCTTCCCTATGGGTCTGAATATTGATTGGCAGCTAACCCATTTTTTGTAATATACTATTCATTTTTGTTTATATAAATAATAATTTTGGATAATAATAATTGGATTTTGATCAAATTAACCTTGATTAAGTTCTTACAGTATGCAGTATACTTGTTTTCTTACGTCTTGTGTATACTTTAGAGGTATTATAGAATGCTGTTTATGTATTACATTAGGATATATTATCCCTGGTCTTTAGGTTTCATTACACATATTTTGTATTTCATATGTTTTTTATGTCATTCATATGTTTTTAAATGATCATAGTTGGTTGTTATGTATTGTGGTTATGTATGTTTTTTTAATCCTTAATTTTTCTCTTTATGATTAGATAAAGAGGCCAGCTACTTGTTCCTGGCTCATATATTTTTCCCTTATGGATTGGGATGTTCCCCCTTTTTCCCTTTTTTCCCCATATTTTTTGTGATTTTTATGTTCTTGACTTTGCAGCGCCGTGTCGCGCATGCGCAATGATTAGCATTGCGTGCGGACGCCATGGCAACTTGTACTGCATTGAAGGTGGTTGGATTTGTGATATTTCCTCTTGTTTTGCCCTTAACAAACATGGCTACTTTGCTGGTGGGACGTTTTTGCCCTTAGAACGGCACTGGGTTGCTCTGCACATGCGCGATGACGCGCATTGCGTCATGACGTCATCATGTTCCGTTTTTTGGCGTGAAATGGCTCACAGGTAAGAGGGTATTTAATGGATGTTATTACATTGTGTTTTATCCTTGAAAAAGAACGCTGTGACGTTCGAAACGCGTTGGATGGGTCTTTTGTCACATTAAAGTGCCCCTTTAATTCATTTTTGATTTTGGGTGCTTCCTGCTCCGTTTTTGCTAGTGCGCTTTTGTTCTCCCTATTCCTGTACACTGCATATCTGAAGCTGCACAGCCTGCCTACCATTACCAAGATGTGAGTATTGCTGATGTTCAGGGGAACCTGCCAATGAGACTGAGGGTGAGTGGGCTTGTACCATCTACCACCTGTCTTCAGGAGGATAGTACCCATACCAGTGCATATTAAGTACTATATTATACTTTTTTTACCTTGGTTAGTGGTTTGGCTTACATTATATACTATACCTGCATTGGAGCCCTTTAGCCTATTTTTCTATAGATATTTTAGATGAATGCTACTTTCTCCCTTCATAAAACATTCCATTTTGAAACTGTACTTTAATCATTGCTACCATTCAATAACTCAAGAATTCTCACCTTAATCAGTTCCATTATTTAAGAAACATAAAAAGTGCATAATGAAAAAATGGGATTCAATCAGAGTTGCATAGACTTTTAAAAGTATAAAATCAACAAAGATCTCTCTTACATTCAATACTCCTAGATGACAATAACCTGTGCCAATGAGTGTCAATGCTATCAGCGACCGTAAATCAGATGGGACCACATAAGGAATGTTTTGATATTGCATCTAATAGAAATGTAGACATCATGGTCTACTGATGCAGCCACGAGTATCCGAACACTTGCCAGGGAAAATCTGGGGCAATACCCCAGTAATGCTGCAACATTTCTGTGACATTTCTGCAGACAGACTAACGGCCCATCGGATTAACCCAGCGGGGGTCCCTGGCAGTCCCATTCAAACTGAATAAGAATGACAGAGACCCCGCTGTGTTAATCCAATGGGCCATTAGTCTGTTTGCAGAAATGTCACAGAAATGTTGCAGCTTTACTGGGAGATTGCCCCAGATTTTCAAAGGCAAGTGTTCGGATACTCTTTGCTGCATCTGTATATTTACAAAGCAGTGCTATGCCATAAGACAACTTCCGATGCTAGAAAACACCTGTTGGTATATGCAGTTAAATGGGCTAGAAGGTGTTTAAAGGTATGTAAAGGTATATCACCATTTTGTAAATGTGAGGGTATGGGCAGCATGGCATTCCCAAATAAAGGTTAAGCCCACTTGGTGCCTGTCCCCGTCAATATGGTGACCCACTGAATGGGATAATGTGCCATCTCATATTTGAAAAATGTCCTCCAACCCTCATAATGTGTAATGTGATGCTGGGTTAAATTGATTATTTTGTGTGTTATCTGTATAGCTCGCTGTGTGCCTGGGCCAGAAACAATGGCTAAGTACAAGGAACACAGTTAGTCAGAGGGCTAGCCTTTTGTGGGGGCAGGTGCTGTGCTAAGGGACAATGGGAGGCTAGGGAAGGACACATCCACATGTTGGAAGAGTACACACTCCAAAGCTGGAGTATTATTCTCTCCCTGGCAATTGGGTGTATAACTGAATTCAGTGCCGTGTGTCATAGCTTCATTGGCCAAGTTCCCATTGCTCAGTTCCAATTTCCATGCTTCCAAGCCCAGCCCCTCAGGTTTTCCTTTGGCAGTGGCTCCAGCCCTTCTCTTGATTGCTCCATTCTAGATGCCCCCCCTGCTCCTGTTTGGCTCAGCAGAGTAATGGACTCCACTGATTGGTTGACAACCGGTTCTCCATGATTCCAAATGGAGGACGGTAAAGTATAGAAGCTGATGCTGATCAGAGTTCCACAGTTCCTGCAAAACTATTTCAATATGGAAGGTACCATGGGTCAAATACCACCTTCACCCACCGCCGCTACTCACAATAAACCGGACACTTGTAGTTCATTGCCTGTAAATGTATTTTTATTGCATAGGATAGAACCAGGGGTCTCCGGAGCTGATATTAATGTGTATCAGCTCCAGATACTCCCGTCATCAATCCGATGTAGGACTTTTTTTTTTGAAAGGGAGGAGAGATCCCCCCCCTTACTGCAGCTATTATTGCCCTATTTATTTTATTAATTTGGATGTGAAGATGAATAGCAAAATATTAGTGATTAGGTTGAACAGCCTGCTTCCCAAGATAATTAACCTAAATCTAGGGGGGTTAATCTGGTCTGTCAAGCGGCAGACAATATAAGGAGGGTAATAGACCTCAGTAATCTATTAAATATTTCAAAAAAGCCCACATTACTGATCTCCTTGGACACCAAAAAGACCTTTGATATGGTAGATTAAAAATACATGTTTGAAGTCCTAAAAAAAATTGGGATCTGGGGTCCCTGCTTAAAAGGCAATAAAGATTTGAATAATCAACCCTGTGCCATGTTGAAGATGGCAGGTAACACCCCTAATTTCATTCAATGGAATGCAGCAGTGTTTCCCCTTATCACCTCTATTGTTCGCAGTTAGTTTAGAACCATAGGTGAACAGGATTCGGAACAACCCTAGCATTTTGGGTCTAACAACCGGCACCAAAGAATACAAAATTGTACTACTGTATACAGGATGATATTCTGTTTTCCTTAACACAGCCCTTGACTTCTCTCCAAAATCTATTTGAGTAAATTTCTAGTTTTAACTACTGTACTTCTTCAATTATAAAAAAAAAAATCAAAGGAGCTAGTTTTGGGAGTTGAAGGAGAGGTGATGAAGATACTTAAGATAAATTTGAACCTCAGGTGGAGAGAGGATTATTTAAAATATTTAGGGGTATATCTAAAACCTCATTATGCGGGTCTCTGTAAGGCAAACTATCCAGATATGTTTAATGCACTCAAGAAAGACCTAGAGGAATGGAACAAGTACTGTACTATATCTCCTGGATTGGTAGGATCATTTCAATCAAGATGAAAACTTCCTCTAAATTTCTCTATTTATTTCACACTCTCCCTGTCAGTGTCCCAGTTAAGAGTTTAGAAGATATGCAAAATAACATTTTTACTTTTTTATGGGGTGGAAGAAACCTACGATTAAAAGAAGTCGGCTCACTGCTTTTAGAGGAGCGGGAGGATTAGCCCTCACTGTTCTAAAGAAATATGAAGCTGCAGCACAATTAAGTCATCTACCACCATGGTGATATTTTTGGTTTGATGTAGCGCACCTATAAAAGTGAAAATAAAACAAGTGAAGATTAACAGTGATAATATAGAGTTGATAATCCTAAAGTACCAACCCATTAACTAGAATGGTGTCAGACCTAATAGAACTAAAACCCACAACCACTGTTTTTCTAGGCCACAGCTCTAGCAGTGTGCGCTTAACCAGTGGATGGTATCAGTGTCACAGTTTACCTTTAAGCTGTTAATTGCTCATATGTTGCTAATATAGCTATTATACTATATATTATATTTATTGGTGGCAGAGGGGGTTGGTGAAGGTGGTAGTTGCCATAAGGTAGGTGGTTATGCCTACTGGGAATGTTGCGGGGGGGGGGTAACCCCTTCATTATCTTAGCGGTAGTAACCGCTATGGTAATGAAAGGGTTAACCCTTCCCACTACCCACCTGAGAGGCCTAACAACCCAACCCAGGGCAACTACCCATTTCACCCATTCTCTCTACCCCAATAAACATTAAAATACAATACAAACCCTAATACTATCCAATAAACCCATTGATTGCAAGTTGTCTGTCTTTTAACCAGTTTTTAATCCAGGTGCATATATTATTACTGAGTCCAATTTTGTTTATTTTGTACACCAACCTCTTGTGTGAAACCGTATCAAAAGCTTTTGCAAAATCTAAGTAGACCACATCAACTGCATTACCCTGGTCTAAATTCCTACTTACCTCCTCAAAGAAACAAATAAGGTTAGTTTGGCAAGATCTATCCTTCATAAATCCATGCTGATTATTACTAATAATTTTGTTTTCCATTAGGTATTCTTGAATATTATCCCATATTCAACCTTCAAGTAGTTTCCCTACTTTTGAAGTCAGTGTAGTGTTAGGACCTGCAAAGTTTGGTTATACCTTGGCGTGGTATGTAGGCTTATGATGCTTTGGCCAAAGGATCTAACTAAATAACCAAGAAAATATTATTATTTTTGAAGTATTTAACTTTATACTTATTACCATATACTGTATGTTTTGTCAATTGGATGTAGCATTGGGCATCCCTGTCTTTTGTTGCATACATTTGCCACGCTCAGTAGTACTGTTTGTGACATAAATATATATACATGATGTGGTGGTTGTAGGAGTTTGAGCTAGCTGGGAATGTGTGTGTTAATCAATTTCTGACTGGTAACAGTTGTATGGAGGTAAGTGGCACCTCCCCACAGAGCTCACTCCTCCTCACCTTTTTAACTTGTGAGGTCTTTTCATTTTGCTGCAAGAACGGTTCTTTCCCCTCATACAGAGGTAAAAGGAAGAGGTAAAAGGAGAGTGTTAGGACCTGCAATGTTTGGTTATACCTTGGCGTGGTATGCAGGCTTATGATGCTTTGGCCAAAGGATCTAATTAAATAACCAAGAAAATATTATTATTGAAGTATTAACTCTATACTTATTATCATATATGTTTCGTCAATTGGATGTAGCATGGGGCACCCCTGTCTTTTGTTGTACTATCTCAAGTTACCGGTCACGTTGTTATATTACTTTCTCCCTGCATCTGCTTTATTTGCTGTGCTTCACCTTGTTTTTGCTTCTGTGTCAGAAAATCTTTGTTTTCGTTCATCTCAACTTGCCTCATTATTCATAGACCTCTGTACATATTACTTTGTCATTGAATGGCCACTTTTCAAGATTACAATCAACAACATAGCTATCTCTTGGAGATATGCTAGTTGACAGTTACAGTGGTGCTACCCAGCAGATTCTTTAGATCACACTGGTAGAGCTTCTGCCTAGAAAAACAGTGGTTGTGGGTTTTAGTCCTGTTGGGTCTGACTCCAGTACAACATTCAAGTCACTTTTATGTTTTAGGCTTTTCAACTCAATATAGTTCTTATGGAATTCACTCTCCTCCTCCACAGAACTCAAACCCAGATTCAAGAGAAACCCCGATTCAGATTTTGGTGGAAAATACACCCATCTCTAACCATTATTGATAATTTAACACAACAAAAATGTATGCCTATTAATCAGTTAGATGAAGATGAAGATTAGTGTATTGCTTTCAAGCAGGCTAATAAGGTGGATGCCATTGTTACACTGAACACAGAACATTATACAGTATGAAGGAATGTTTAGGTCAAATTTGTAATACTAAATATTAAGTTAACCTTTTGATGCTGAAAATGAACAAATATGTGCCTGATATAGGAAAACAGGTGGAATTACCTCCTAGATCAGGGCTCTAGAGTATGCAAATACATCCATAATAATAATAAGCAAAATTATGTTTGGATGTTTTCACAAAAATAGAAACATTTAAGAAAAAGGTTTCATGTGTTTCTATATCTAGGTGAATAAATGTGTGTCCAATGTGCAAAAAGGTCATTGAGGCTCCCATTTATGGGTATGTTATAAAGTTAGTACATTTGGGATGTCTGAAAGGACCCATATAGGTGGGGATCCAGACCCCCAAATTCACTAACAAACTAATCTCTGGAAGGAGACTTCCGGTGACGTCACCGGGAATGGCTGACTAGCGAGGGAGTTCTCAGGACCCTCTCAGTATATTCAAATAAATAAGCCAATTTCCCCTACTGGGTACTCGAAATTCCCAGACGGATCGGTTGACCAAGATCCCTAGAAATGGCCAATAAGTCCTAAAAGCAGCCTGCCCAGGGGGTCTACAACATCTCCTCTAGAAACGACCCATCTCCCTGTCGGTAAGAAAAAACCACCACAGACCACAAAGTTTAAGATGTTCAATGACTGCTGCCTTACACCTTGCACGTTATGTGGGCCTAATACCGACACCCCCCCATCCCCCGCCCCGTGACCGCTTTGCCTAAACAGAAAGAGGACAATTGAAGTAACCCCCCTGAACTAACACTGGTCTGACCATAGGGATCTACTTACCTCCTGATATCCATGGGATTATCCTACGACGGTCAATGTACACGGCTGGTGCTATGGTCTGGCCCGGGGGACCACGTGGCATGGGACTACTTGTCTGTTTGTTTTCCAAGGGTTGGAGATTCAGCCTATCCTGGTCACATGTTTCACCAAAGGCCTCAGGCAAACTGTTGGCTCCCCATGGGTCTGAAGAAGGGCCGAGTTGGAGCCGATATGCCTTTTCGCAGACTGCTGGACATCTTGACCTGGACACAACCATAGAGGTTTTGTTTCTATCCCTCTTCACTTTTGTTACCATGAGTGGGCCGTGACCCTTCTCTGCTGGACTGTAAAGAACCAGAGAAGGGGTGGTCAAGAGATCCCTCCCCCAGGGGGATAAAAATAAAAAGTTATATGTTAGTTTTTTTTGTTGATTGAGTTGTTGAGCTACCTAGTTGTTTATCTTATTAGAATTATAACAGGGAGCCAATTGGCTCCCTACCACAACAGTTCAGAAACCTGCCTCAAGAATTGATACTCATTATGACAATACAAGATGGCTGGTTTATCTGTAAAATGAAGACCCCCTAAGAGGATTCTCAAAGCTATGATGTATCTTTCCCCCCCCCCCCCCCCATTCGCTCCCAACCCTCCTCCCCTGCTCCCCCCCTTCACTCCCCCCTCCTCCCCCATTCCCCCCCTCCTCCCCCCACTTCCCCCCTTCTCCCCCCTCCTCCCCCCTCCTCCCCTCTCCTCCCCCCTCCTCCCCCCCTTAAATTATGTATTTACACTGTTAGGCTACAAGTGAGACTACTGTAGATGTCTCCTATGCAAAATAAGAGCCTCTTGAATGGTGAAGGTATGCCGCTAGATACTCAGGGTGTCCAATTATTCTATCCATAGGAAGAGAGCGTCTTGGAAAATGTCGAATTATTATAACATGGCTCTCCCCCCCCCTCCCCTTTTAATGCTGTACATAATCAGTCTGTTATTAAGTGAAATTGACTGTTCCCAAGGTACGATAAGAGTTTCTTGGATGGAGATGATGTGTTATAAGATGTCCCCCCTCTCCATCCCCCAGCCTCAAATGATTATTTACGCTGTTAGACCACAAGTGAGACTACAGTAGTTGTTTCCTATGCAAAATAAGAGCCTCTTGAATGGTGAAGGCTATATGTATGCCGCTAGATACTGAGGGTGTCCAATTATTCTATCTGTAGGATGAGAGCCTCTTGGAAAATGTCAGATTGTTATAACATGGCTCTACGCCCCTCTCCCTCCATCCCTGTCACCACCCCCTGCATCCCCTTTTAATGCTGTATATATGCTGTCTGTTATTAAATGAAATTGACTGTTCACAATGTAAAATAATGCTTCTTGGAAAATGTCGGATTGTTATAACATGCCCCCCCCTCTCAATCCCCCTCCCCTCTCCCCTCTCCACCCCTCTCCCCTCCTTTTCTTTACCTGCCGCCCCCTTCCCTACTACCCTAGCTATATGTTATATGCAAGATGAAAAATGCTGATTGTAATACTGTTTATGCAAGGGCTATATTTTTGCATATTTCCATACTTGGTCTACAGTGGCGGGCGACCTGAGTCTAAATCGGCTAGATCCGCGATTTTCAGATTATCCCGGTTAGATGCGTTTTTTTGTCGTTTTCGCCCTGAGTGAACTGCGTTATTTTTGCGCTCGTGATATTAGCATTTTATTCTCGCTGTCTGCAATACTGCAATGCCGTGTAAAAACTCAGGGGGGCGTTTGCGAGCTGTTGTCTTGGAAGTCTAATACCTTCGCAATTCAACCTAGGTCAGTGTACAATCTGTGTGTGCGCACGCGCGCAGTAATTGTAAATTTGCATATTTAAAGTATACATGCATTTGCAGTGCTGTTCTGCAGTACAATATGTCTCATTTGAAAATTGTTGAAACACATAGGCGTGTACTGTACTGTAACAGTGTCACATTTCGGCATATACAGCGCTCTCCCCTCACTCAGGATAATTAACTGCACTGCAGGGCATTTCAACGTATCTACAATGCAGTACATCTCTCCCACACCATTCCTTTGAACGTGTGTCTGGTTTCAATCACATTCCTGCTTGACAGCAGGAATTTACTGCGCATGCGCCTGTAACTTCGCCCACCACTGCTTGCTTGAGTGAGTGAAATTTTTTTTTTTTTATTGTCATTTTTTTTTCTTCACAAGCCTGCAAAAAACCATCTTACTGTATTACGATATTCAATCTGTGCTGTAGCTTTTGTCTGCGACCCTGTGCGTTGGACTGCACATGGTTGATTTGTGTGCTTTTTACGTACTGTATTTGGGGGTGTATTATTATGATGAACAGCCTTTTGAAATTAAAGTATGTCTTTAGCTTTGAACTTCATGCGGCTGTCTTTAATTTTTTGAATCTTGCCTTTGTGTTCTTAATCCGTCCATAGCCTAGCTTCAAAGACCCACTGCGCCTGCGTGTAATCCTTTTTCAGATGGGAGCTATTTAGCTGCTTAGCTGCTTACTGCGCATGAGTCACCCAACCCCCCCCTCTCCACAGAGTCGTTAATTTTCTGAATCTTGCCATTGTGTTCTTAATCCGTCCATAGCCGAGCTACAGTACAAAGCCTCATTGCGCCGGTGTGTAATTCTCTTTGAGACGGGAGCTTTAAGGCATTGTTTACGGCAACGTTTTGGAAAATTCCTTCTCGAATTTTTATTTGCACAGAGCATAACCTTGATATTATAATAATAATAATAGCATGTTTTTGTATAGCGCTGTTAGTTACAGTATACAGTACGTAGCGCTTTCCAGAGACATTTTGCAGGCACAGGTCCCTGTCCCGTGGAGCTCACAATCTATGTTTTTGGTGCCTGAGGAACAGGGAGATAAAGTGACTTGCTTTTTATGTACTGTATTTGGGGGTTGTATTTGGGGGTTTATTGATCAAATTATTATGATGAACTGCCTTTTGAAATTACTGTACTCTACTCTACAGTATGCAATTTCTTTGAACTGCTGCACAACTAATCCTTCATCCCTCCCCCACGCACACACAAACTCTTTTCGACAGACACCTCCACAGAGTCATTCATTTTCTGAAGTTAGTCATTGTGTTTTTAATCTGTCCCTAGCCGAGCGTCAATCGCCTCAATGCGCCTGCGTGTACTCTAAGCCTCTTTGAGATGGGAGATAGCTGCTTACTGCACATGAGTCACCCAACCCCCCCTCTCCACAATGTCGTTAATTTTTTGAATCTTGCCATTGTGTTCTTAATCTGTCCATAGCCGAGCTTCAAAGCCTCACTGCGCCTGTGTATGATCCTTTTCTAGATGGGAGCTATTTAGCTGCTTAGCTGCTTACTGCGCATAACTCACCCAACCCCCCCCCCCAAACCCTTTGAGGCTTTGTTTACGGTAACGCTTTGGAAAATCCCTTCTCGAATTTGAAATGTAAATCTGATTTGCACAGCATTGTGAGAATTGAGAGTAAAAAAAACCATTAACTGATTCATGTTGTTTTGTCATTCATTCTTATACTGTAGGGGTGGGGGGGGGGTTGTTGTCAATGATTATGATTATCAGGAATGTGAATAAATATTTATTTTATTTTTTCAGGAACAAAAAAATACAAATATAAAAATAATCATGGATAATACATAATGCAGTCTTTATTAAGTTCTTCTGGCAGATTGAAATTGGATAAACATTTAGAAAACATTTGTAAAACATGGAGAAACATGAATTATGCACATTTATAAGAATATTATTTAATAATATATATACTGTAATGTATAATATATATATACTGTATATATATATATATATATATATATTTATATATATATACAGTATACATAGTTATATAATTTTATCCGTCTTTATCTTGTTCCTCATTCCGTGTACAGTACAGTAGTTCATTGAGAGAGGAGAGGTTTTGTGTACATCAATACTGCTGTTTATATACTGTACATTTGACTGTACAAATAGATTAGACTGGACACAACATCCCACCTCCCCCCAGGCCACCCTTTTTTCCTGAAACGACAAGAAAACTAAAATTTGTGCAGTTATGTGCGTACTGTATTATGGCATTGTGTGATGTGTAGTACTACTGTAGATGGCTGGTGCTGCTTTCTCTGGAAAGAAAAAAATTGAGCAGTTAGTAGGCAGTTACTGTACTACTGTCAAACTAGTCTACTGTACAGTATACTGGAACTACTGTATACTCTGATAAATACTACTGTATGTAACCTGATGGTTGGTGCTGGTCTCTCTGTTAAGAAAAAACTGTAATTACTGTATACTCTGACTATTGGGAAAGAAAAAATCTGTGCCATACTTACCTGTATCATACTGTACTTATAATACTACAGCACAGTACTACTTTCCTGATGCTTGCCCATTACGTGCGATCACAATGGGCAACACAGTGGCAATATGGTCTATATATTTATTGCAGCGTTCCACGGTGAGTATATCGTTCCAAAAACTCATTATGCCTTTCAACAACTCGTCCTTTTTGGAGGGTTTCGCCACTTTCCGGATATGGTCCTTCAGCTGATGCCAGACCATTTTGATCGGATTGAAGTCTGGCGATCTGTCATTGTAAAAAAAGGACAATTAGTTTAAGAGATACAGTACACAGTAAAAACAGTGGGGAAAAATGAGACACGGTTACCGCACTTACTCCGCTGGCGTCTTCACCCAGTTGATACCACGCTTAAGGATATGTGCTGTTGACGCGGTGTGCTTCGGATCGTTGTCTTGGTAGAAACGGTGACCATCCGGGAACTCGCGTGTGATATATCTCAGGGACAATGTTGTCTTGGAAGAAAGCTTTATTCATGATTCCTATAGCAAGAAAAGAAAAGTGCTGAAAAACTGCACAATAGTACAGTACAGTGCATACAGCAAGGCAACACTAGTAAAGTACAGTGCATAAGGCTACATTATATTTGATATATTTTACCTTCCAAGATGACAGTGCATCCTGGTCCACGCCTAGAGATGGCACACCACACATGCAGCTTCCTGGGGTTTTTTTGCCGCGGCTTCAAAGATATGCGGCCTTTTTTGTGGAATGCAAAGCTTGCAAATCACTCCAGCGACACAGTAGACTCATCAATCCTGGAAAGTTTCCCCACTGTCGATCCATGCCTGGGCCTGGACCACTCTTTTGATTTTGTTTGCGTCCCGTATCATGGGGTACGTTCTGTAATGACAAGGAATAAATAATTTTAGCGGTACAGTACAGTTTCCTAAACAACACTTTTACCTCCTGTACTGTCCAGTACTAACCTCACACGTCCATATTTTCATCCAATGCTGCGTCTCATCTTCTTTATGCTGGTCTCGGATACAGTGAGATTGTGATTTTCCTGCAGAGTGTATTTGACCCTTAATGCACTCTTCTCATCATTTTCCTCACTTATTTTGTCCACCAGAAGAGTTGTCTCCCTACAATGTAAAGAAAATATATTGTTTTGTTAATATGCAGTAATATTAAAATTATATATACTGTTGTACTGTAATATAAATATAAAAAAATATATACTGTTGTTATATAAATATAAAAATATATATATACTGTTGTAATATATATAAATATAAAAAATATATACTGTTGTAATATAAATATACAAATTATATATACTGTACTGATATAAATATAAATATACAAAATATATATACTGTACTGATATAAATATAAATATACAAAATATATATATACTGTACTGATATAAATATAAATATACAAAATATATATACTGTTGTAATATAAATCAACAGAAATAACAAAAATATTAGATTTAAATTAAAATTAAATTTTTTTAAAGTTGTATAAATATACTTACGCGTTAGTTACCCTGGGTGCCCTTATGCGGTCTCTGTTTTTTCCGTGTGCATGATATCTCACGTGGTTTCTGGCACAACGAGGCCAGAAGTAGCTAACCAGCATTGGATAGCAGCAATTTGGTGTCCACTCGTGTACATCTCCTTAATTCGCATGCTGAGATCCTTGGAAATCTTTTTAACAACCATTGCTGCGAGTAGAAAGATATACAAACACAAGAATGTATATTCGATGTTTAGTTGATGTGTATTCTATGTGCAGTCAATACACAAAATGGATGGTGTATTTATACGGTAATGACTCACATTAGAGTACGCCCACTTTCAACACCTGTACCTCGCTGCCATGCATAAAAGGTTACACACTTTGCATAGACCACCACTCGATGATCTTTATCTGAACTTGCCCTTGTCCAGATACTGCATTACTGTATGCCATCTGCTTCCATGGATAAACCCCGATTCTACGGATGCAGGAACCCACTCGCCTCTGCCGTGCCTGTCAAGCAGAAAAAGCGAAAGGCGGTTGCCATTTCCACGCCAAGGCAAAAGCGACAGGCTAAAGCCAATAAACAAAACCTTCTGCTGACCCCAAAGCCTAACGGTTTTCATAGACGTCAGCCTTATTATGTCAAGAAGATATACGGTGATGTACTCTCGTTGCAAAACGATTGGCAGCCAACCCATCGAATCCGCAGACAACTTCCTCACATACGCTTCGACGACTCTGCCGCCGCTGTCCCGGAAATCTTCAGCCCGTCTTCTCCACCCCTCGTCCTCGACGCTGCCGCCGCCCTCCCGGAAACCCACAGGCTATCCTCTCCAGTTCTATCCGACGACGCTGCCTCTGAAATCCACGGGTCACTTTCTCCTTTGCTCTTAGACGACTCTGCTTCTCGCCCGGAAATCCAAAGGTCACTTTCTCCATCCCTCTTCGACGACGCTGCCGCTTCTCCTCTACCGGATATCCACAGGTCACCTCCTCCACCCTTCTTCGACGTCGCTGCCGCTTCTCTCCATGGAAACCCCATCTCATACTTCGTTGCACCCATCCACCCAGATTTCCAGACGCCATGCACAAGAAGCAGCTCGTTAGACCGGATGCTGAATGGGATAACTGTGGCTCTCCCCGGGAACTCTATTGTGCTAGCAAAGATAGATTTGCTTCTGGAGACCATGCTAAATGTGGAGCAACGGATGATACATATCGATCAACGGATGGATCGAAGGATGAAGTAGATAGCGGCTAACATAGTGTCAGGAATCTGCGTTCTCCTCGCTTCCCACACAAAGCACTCCCTCTCCGCAAGGAGTCCCTGGACACACAAAATAATCCTGTCTTACCGGTTTCCACGGCTCCTCGCCCCTGCCGCAATCGCGGGATCACTCCCCTCGGCGATTCCTCTGCTCAGCGCCGGGCGCCCCACGCCCTCCTACACGCACACCAGCCCCAGACGTTATGTGCATGCATTCTCAGTTTACAGAGCACACGCCTAACAGAGCACTTTTAACCACTGCTTCTGCAGTGAGGCGTCGCCCCCAAGCATCACACAGTTCAAGGCAAATCAATGATTACACTCAGCTGGGCTGTAACATCTCTCTCTTATCAGGGAAGACTCCCTGCAGTCCTCCAGGCCTGCCCCCTTTTCCCATTGGCCTGCCCAGCTTTATTATGCCTGTGCTTCCCATCACTCGTCGCTCGACATAGTTCTGTATGGAAGCATTTGACTATTCTCTCAGTGACTCCTCAGGTATTTACGCGGATTGGACGACTACCCCCTCTGGCTCTCGACATTGGCTCTACTTGGACTTCATGACTTCTGGCATCCCTGATCTTGGCAATGGCAATAACTACTCCTTCACTACTACCGGTACCGGCAAGTATTGTCTTCACTACTATACCTGGCCTGGCAACAATAACACCACACTCCGGACACGCTCCCTTTGCTGCGGGTGTGTGTATCCCTACGTCCCACCTCAGCACAGGGGATGGGTCTGGTCTGCGGGCAGACAAGACGCAGACCACAAGCCCACAAGACGCAGACCAGACCGAACTACAGCAGTTTCTCTCTAATCTTCTTCAGCAAAACCAGGCCATGGCGGATCAAATTGTGGCACTTACACGCCAGGTCGCAGTACTCTCAGACAGGGTACCAACCGTGACCTCGCCAGATGTAAGCCCACACTCCGCAAGCGCAGTTAGCGGCTCAGATGTAAGGATTCCTCCTCCCAAGCCTTATGCAGGTGAACCGCAAGATTGTAGGGGTTTCCTAAACCAGTGTGAGGTGCAGTTTGAAATGGCCCCCCATCTCTACAATACTGATCGCAAGAAAGTAGCCTACATTTATATCCTCCTCACTGGCAGCGCCCTGGCTTGGGCTTCCCCGGTTTGGGAGCGACGTTCTGACCTTACCCAAGATTACCCAGCATTTAAAGCCGAGTTTCAACGGGTATTCGATTCCCCCGCTCGTCAGGAGATGGCATCTGTTTCTCTCCTCCAGATCACGCAGGGACAGCAAACGGTGACGCAGTATGCTGTGGAATTCCGGACTCTAGCAGCCGAGACTAACTGGGGATAAGAGGCTCTCGTCTCCGTATTCTGGCAAGGCCTGGCAGATCCCATCAAGGACGAACTCTCTCGCCAATCCAGGCCGGATCAACTGGAGGTCCTGATTGATTTGGCCATCCAAGTGGATCAACGCATCCAGGTACGCCGCTCAGAGCGTCAGCGCGCTCGCTTCCATAACCTTCAAGTTCCGTTCACCAGTACTTTCAGCAGCACTCCTGCTCCCTCAAGTGCTACCACACCTCTTCGTCCTGCACTGGAGTTGCCAGAGCCAATGCAATTGGGGGTACAACGCATCCGCACACCGATACGGCAGTTCCGCCACGCCGGGGGATTGTGTTTCTACTGCGGATCCATGGAACATCGGGTTCGGGAGTGTCCATTGTGTCCGGGAAACGGGAACACCCAGTGAGTACAGAGGGGCTCTCTCTGGGTGTAATGTCTCCACGTCCCCTTCTTAAAGGTAAACTCCCTAAGAAACTTACATTTCCAGTCTTCCTTTCAGGCGATAAGTTCAAGACTTCTACCGCCGCTTTCATTGACTCAGGAGCTGGAGGAAACTTCGTGGATCTAGAATTCGCCAGGGTTAACCGCATACCACTAGTGAGAAAGAAGGTTCCCATCGCACTCGTTGGTATCGATGGACGTCCTCTTACCCTGGCCCACATCTCCTTAGAGACGGCTCCCTTGTTTCTGTCTTCACATCTACACAAGGAGACCTTAGTTCTCGATGCCATTCACGCTCCTGGGATAGTATACAAACGGGTAAATCAACTGACTAACCCTCCAGGCGCTCAGAATAAAGCATAGTCCTGCTGGTAGGAGATGATATAATGAATCTTTGAGACCCAGGCTTTAAACAACCGTAATACAGTATGGTATAATATATTATCCTTCCCCCCAACCGGCTCACCATGAGCACTATAAGGTTGGGACACGGGAAACTCACGTGTTAGTCCTCGTGGTTGTTTACACCAAGCCTGTCCGGTCTTTTCAGTGTAGTATGTGTTCCTGCTTCTCCTGAATAAAGCTGGGATGCCTCCGTCTCATGATCTTTGCTCTTCACCGCCAACCCGATACCCGCAGAAGCGGAGGGTGGTCACCTGACCGGCGGCATGAACGGTGCTTCCGGATGACGTCACGGCAGACCCGGTAAACCAGCAACAAGCCAGCAGTGACTCGGCGTGCAGACGCGTAGTGCAGCAATGTAGAAAACCTCTCAGGAAGAGAAAAAGCGCCGCACAGCACAAAAAAGGAAAAATGAAGGCTGATGTGAGAGAATAAAAAGAGCTTTATTTGCACAAGGTGCAAGTGAGACCCCTTGACGCGTTTCGGCCTGGCATGCCTTTGTCAAGTAGACGCTCCTGGGATACCCATCACCCTTGGTCTTCCTTGGCTACAACTTAACAATCCTCTGATTGACTGGACTTCCTCCGCTCCCATTTCCTGGAGGCCGAGGTCAGGCGAGACTCATCAACTGCTGGCCAATACCTCTGTTCCCGAATTATTCTACCTTCCGTTTACCATCAATTCCGGGACTTTTTCAATAAGGTACAGTCAGAGCTCTTGCCACCACACAGGACTTACGATTGTCCAATCGATCTAGTTCCTGGTTACTCCCTACCCAAGACCAAGACCTACCCCTTGTCGTTACCAGAATCTCACGCTATGGATGAATATATCCAGGAGAATCTCAAGAAAGGCTTTATTCGTCACTCCAATTCCCCAGCAGGGGCTGGGTTTTTCTTCGTCAAGAAAAAGGATGGGTCGTTGAGGCCTTGCATCGACTACAGGGGTTTAAACCACATCACTATTAAAAATCGTTACCCCCTTCCCCTTATTACCGAACTGTTCGATAAATTACAGAGGGCCAAGATATTTTCCAAGTTGGATCTACGTGGTGCCTATAACCTGGTGCGCATCAGGAAGGGGGATGAATGGAAGACGGCCTTCAACACACGTAGTGGACACTATGAATATCTGGTAATGCCTTTCGGCTTATGTAATGCTCCCGCTGTCTTCCAGGATTTCATCAACGACGTCTTTCGTAAGGTACTCAATATTTTTGTTATTGTATACTTGGATGATATCCTGATTTTTGCCAAATATCTCCAGGACCATATACGCCACACCTCCTACGTCCTTTCCCGTCTCCGTGAACACCATTTATATGCTAAACTGGAGAAGTGCACCTTTCATACGACTTCTACTCCGTTCCTGGGGTACATCATTTCCGATGAGGGGTTTATGATGGACTCCGGTAAACTTCAAGCGGTCACTGAATGGCCAAGACCCAATTCTCTCAAGGCCATACAACGTTTTTTAGGGTTCGCTAATTACTATCGTAAGTTTATACGCAGTTTTTCCACCATTGTGGCACCCCTCACTGCGCTCACCAAAAAAGGAGCTGATCCTTCTGCTTGGTCATCCGAGGCCATCTCCGCCTTCGAGACACTCAAGGAAGCCTTTATATCCGCACCTATTCTCCGTCATCCCGACATTGAACTTCCCTTTGTACTGGAGGTTGACGCTTCTGATTGCAGCGCTGGTGCCGTTCTGTCTCAGAGATCCACGCCCCTAGATAAGTTACAACCCTGTGCATATTTTTCCAAAAAATTCTCGTCTGCCGAGAGGAACTATGACGTGGGTAACAGGGAACTTCTGGCCGTGAAGATGGCTCTTCAAGAGTGGAGACACCTGCTGGAGGGGTCGAAAGAGCCGTTTACTATACTCACGGACCACAAGAATCTTCTTTACATAGAGAATGCTCGACGCCTTGGTCCACGACAGGCTCGTTGGGCTCTTTTATTTTCTCGATTCGATTTTCATCTGTCCTATATCCCCGGGACCAAGAACGTAAAGGCAGATGCACTCTCCCGAATACATTCTTCTGAGGAGAGGCCAGAGGAATCGTTGGAGACTATCCTTCCACATGAGAGGATTCTCGCCACGTCTACTTTCAAGAATCTTGACAAGATTTTGCACTCCCAGAGACGCATTCCCAAGGACTTGGTCGTTCCCGACAACAAACTCTTTGTACCATCCAAATTTGTTCCAGAAGTCCTGTCTTGGGGTCACTCCTCTAAATCTGCAGGTCATCCAGGTTTTAAGAAGACTTCTGATCTCATTCGTCGGAATTTCTGGTTGCCAAGGATGTCTCAAGATATTCTGGAATTTACCCGCGCATGCCCCACGTGCGCTCAAAGCAAGACTCTCCGTCAAAAGCCTCAGGGTTTTCTGTTACCCATTCCAGTTCCCGACCGCCCCTGGTCCCACATTTCTATGGACTTCATTGTGGAGTTGCCCAGGTCCAGAGGAATGAACACTATCTTGGTGGTCTTGGACAGGTTCTCGAAGATGTCCCATTTCATTCCACTTAAAGGATTACCCACCTCCCCCGCCCTTGCTGATATCTTTACGGAGCAGATTTTCCGGATTCATGGGATTCCTTCGTCCATTGTTTCTGACAGAGGTTCTCAGTTCGTAAAACAAATTTTGGAGAGCTTTCACGAAGAGATTGGGCTTCTCTTCCGCCTATCATCCTCAGTCCAATGGACAAACGGAGAGAATCAATCAATCCCTGGAGAAGTACCTGAGATGTTTTATATCCGATTTCCAGGATGATTGGGCTCAACTCCTCTCTTGGGCAGAGTATGCCATCAATTCTGCAAAAAACGAGGCCACCCGGGAGTCTCCCTTCTTTATAAATTATGGGTTCCACCCTCCCTGTCTTCCCATCCCCAACATTCCTTCTGGAGTACCAGCCGTAGATGAACGCATTTCTTCCCTCCAAACCGCATGGTCCAGGATTCAGTCTACCCTTCTCAACTCCTCCCGCAGATCGAAACTACAGGCCACTCGTCATCGTCGTTCGGCGCCCAGTTACAAACCAGGGGATTTGGTATGGCTCTCCTCTAGGAATATCCACCTCAAGGTACCATCTCCTAAACTAAGTTCCTGGGTCCCTTCCCTATTTGTGAACAAATCAATCATGTGGCATTCCGGCTCCAACTACCACCCAGTATGAAGATTTCCAATGTCTTCCATGTGTCCCTCTTAAAACCATTTACCTTCAGTCACTTCTTTCCAGATCAGACTCGTAAACCGGATCCCATTACTGTACAAAATAACGAGGAATACGAAGTTCACTCTCTTTTGGATTCTCGCCTATCCAGGGGTCAGCTTCAGTTCTTGGTGCAGTGGAAGGGCTTTGGCCCTGAAAAGAGATCCTGGGTACCTTCAAAGGACATTCATGCCCCGGCCCTTCTTAAGTCCTTCAGGAAAAAGTTTCCAGAGAAACCGTTCTTGGACCGTCCTGAGGCCGTTCCTGAAGAGGGGGGTACTGTCAGGAATCGGCGTTCTCCTCGCTTCCCACACAAAGCACTCCCTCTCCGCAAGGAGTCCCTGGACACACAAAATAATCCTGTCTTACCGGTCTCCACGGCTCCTCGCCCCTGCTGCCATCGCGGGATCACTCCCCTCGGCGATTCCTCTGCTCAGTGCCGGACGCGCCCATACCCTCCTACACGCACGCCAGCCCCAGACGTTATGTGCATGCATTCTCAGTTTACAGAGCACACGCCTAACAGAGCACTTTTAACCACTGCTTCTGCAGTGAGGCGTCGCCCCCAAGCATCACACAGTTCAAGGCAAATCGATGATTACACTCCGCTGGGCTGTAACATCTCTCTCTTATCAGGGAAGACTCCCTGCAGTCCTCCAGGCCTGCCCCCTTTTCCCATTGGCCTGCCCAGCTTTATTATGCCTGTGCTTCCCATCACTCGTCGCTCGACATAGTTCTGTATGGAAGCATTTGACTATTCTCTCAGTGACTCCTCAGGTATTGACGCGGATTGTACGACTACCCCCTCTGGCTCTCGACTTTGGCTCTACTTGGACTTCGTGACTTCTGGTATCCCTGATCTTGGCAATGGCAATAACTACTCCTTCTCTACTACCAGCACCGGCAAGTATTGTCTTCACTACTATACCTGGCCTGGCAACAATAACACCACACTCCGGACACGCTCCCTTTGCTGCGGGTGCGTGTATCTCTACGACCCACCTCAGCACAGGGGACGGGTCTGGTCTGCGGGCAGCACTGGCGTAACACATAGCGGGTATACATTATTTGCTCGGTGTTAATGCCCCTGTTTCCCCGATGCTGGAGCAGGGGGGTGACATGAATGTGATGAATAGGACCTTCGACCCCCTTCCATCACGAAGCGCAACCCCTCCACCAGAAGATGTAGTTTACATATATGCCATTGAGGAGGACATGACAACCCCGTCAAGACCATGCCAGGAGACAACACGGCGACCAAGACCGGAGGAAAGCTTCCTCCCAGACAACCTACCATCGCCCGTCGCCTGAAGCACACCTAAAGACCTACATTCGCTCGCATCGATACGGTGCCCGACATCACCCTGTGCAATCTGCCACTGGCGCTCAGGGAGAAGTATAGGGTGAAGAGTGCTGGTGCACCCCACAAGTATGCCTTGTTACTTTTTAAGCACCATGTTCCCTACTCGTTGTACTGCGGCTGGGCCTTCAAAGTGAACTACGAAGGAAATCGCGTAAAAAAGGCGCTTCCTGCCAATTTAAGAAAGAACATTCTAGATGAAATGCGGCGCTTTTATCCAATTACAGATCCTGTAATGAAAGTCGTTCGAGACTGCATTAATGGCGTTTTGCGCCATGCAAGGAATAGGCCATGGACGGACAATGTGGAGGACTTTCTGTAAGATCATACTGTTGTGCTGAACTGTATTGTACTGTACTGTACATGTTTTGACCTGCTGTACTTAAATAAAGGAGATGTTGTTGTGTGTTTTTTTACTTGTATTTATACAGAAATGTTTTAACTTGCTGTCCACACACACAGGACCTGCACAATTCCAGTCCCTGAGGGCCGCAAACAGGCATGGTTTTCAAAGGTTACCCTAAAAACCCACCCTGTTTGCTGCCCTCAAGGACTGTACTGGTGCAGACTGTTTTGCACACCATCCCACTGTACAGTATATGTTTTGACTTGTCGTTCTTTAATAAAGGAGATGTTGCATTTTGTTTATTTTATGAATAAAGAATTTGTTTTTAAAACATGTGACTGTAAATCATTCTGACTGACATAAATGTTTTCACAACTGTAGCAGTAAACCATACACCTGTTGATGTTTTGAATTGCTGTGCACTTAAAATGTTTCTACATTGTACAGTATTTGTAAATAAATGTTTTTGTACTTACTCCAAAAATAAAAGAACATGTTTATTTGTTTTACATTGTCCCATTGCCTCCTTTGCTACTGTAACAAAATCCAGTGTTTCTAGAATGTCGAGGCATACTGCACTGTATACTGTAGGCATGCTCAGTATAAGAGTATTAAAAAAAAATAGAAGACACATACTGTACTGTATGTACTGGCACTGTAATACATGTAGAATAAATGCATAGTTTTTATTTTTTCGGGTTTATTACACAGTATACTGTATATAAAAAAGTATTGTATACTGTACGGCCGGAAAACATCAGCATACTGTACAGTATTCTATCCTAATCAATAACAACGGCCACTACACTGTCGACTCCGGTACGTGGCTTTTAAAATCCGATTCAGCAATGTGCAGGCATTGTTACACAAAGCGATATTAGCCATAGAAATCCCTCCATTAGCCGTTTTCTTTTCTGAGGAAAAACAAAAAGAAAAGTTTTACTGTAATGGTCAGTCCCCTAAAGACGCTCCCAGCCAGTCCCACCAATAATTTTCTCGGGGGGCGTCTCCTGTTCACATGCGATGTACGTCGATGTAATGACACGCATATGCGTTTCAAGAAGGTTCCAATGCGCATGCGCCTAGCGTTCCACCAATTGTTCAGTATCTGCAGTACAGTACTGTAGAAGCCGCTCAGCCAATAATATTGCTTACAGGAGAATCACTTGACTTTCGAATCGCACCGATATTGATACTGCATTGTCAAAATAAAAAAAAACACAGAAAATAATACGGCAACAATACTAACAATACTCACAATAGAATTTCCCATTCAGCTGGCGCCGGCCCACTGCCAGTCTAGTGTTCTTGATCATCCACGTCGATAGTTTGCAGTGGGACTAGTCCACCTGTAGTCAGCTGATGAGGCTGGAAATTGCTTAGGTATGTGCAAGCTTGATCGAAACTGCACGCGAAATCCGGCTCAGGCTTGCTGGATAGACAGCAAGGGTTGTCACTGACGGTGGGACCGTCATTGGAAGCCGTTGCTGGTGCATTGCTTGGCAGCGACTGTCGTTTCTTAGTTGGTTTTAACACGACCCTTCGCCTTTTGCCGTCATCACGATCATAGATACAGGAAAAAGCCGGTGATACACACCAATACCCTCCAACAAATTGTGGCTCAATACGTTAAAAACAGGGATCGCTACATAACCTTTTCCTTATTGCACGCTTCCACGTATGAGGAGCTGGCGAAAATTTGTAAAAGTCATAGTTTTCGATAAAATACTGATAAATTTGAACAACTGTTGCCATCTTATCCTCTGTTGCATTAATCGCGGCCCATATCAAATACGCGTAACTTCTGTCGGGTTTTTGGAAAGCGGGCTGCACTTGAAAACTCATGGCAGGCGGCGGGTCTCTGGAGAATACTGTAACCGAAACTGGTCTTTGTCTTTCTTTAATATGAAAAGCCTAAATTGATACATTTTTGCAACCTCTTCCTTCAGTCTCAAGGCCAAGTTACAATAGCACACTGTGGTATCTTTTTTACACGAAACACCTGCAAGTCGACACATTACTGAAGCGCATGCGCATTACAATTCATGAATATCTGCCATCTGGCGGACACGCGAAGAATTGCAACCTATTAAATCCAAACCATTCTCAATAAACGCATCAACCGCACGTCAACCGCGCATGACCCATGGCTGAGAACGCAAAATGAATGCAGCATGCTCCAGGTGAAGTGCGTCGCATTCCAGGAAAAAGCCAGGGAAAAACCGGCAATGTGTTATACTCAGATGAGCCGCAGCAGTATGTCAAATAAGACCTATTGACAAAACCATCATCCTTGATGAAAACCACTCGCACAATATTATCTTTAAGTATTTTTGACTGTATAATATTGGTTTGCCTATAACTAAAATCACCTGAGCCCCAACCCGCTATGGAGAAAAGCACCACCACTAGATAATGCGAGCAATAGAAGCATTTATTTATATTACAAAATAATGGTACTCCTCCCCGCCCCTCCACCCCCCCACCATCCCCCTCTTCCCCCCCATAACTCCTCCAGCACCTTCCCTCCCCCCTTCCCATCCCTACTCCCCTAGGTGGGCCTTGATTGGCCACGTCCCACTTCACTCAAAGCGGTACAAAGATTTCTAGGTTTCGCAAACTACTACCGCAGATTCATTCAGAATTTTTCTTCTAATGTGGCGCCTATCACAGCTCTCACACAAAAAGGTGCGGATCCTGCCTCGTGGTCAAAAAGGTGCGGAGCCATCCTCTCACAAAGGAAGAATCCCCGGGCCAGACTTCATCCTTGTGCATTTTTCTCAAAAAAGTTCTCTGCGACAGAACAAAATTATGATGTTGGGAACTGCGAACTTCTAGCCATCAAACTTGCCCTGCAGGAATGGAGACACCTATTGGAGGATCCATTCACCATTCTCACAGATCACAAAAATCTACTCTATATCGAGGGTACCAAACGTTTGGGGTCTCGTCAAGCCAGATGGCTACTTTTTTTCCAGATTTAATTTCTTATTTCTTTTCTTCCGGGCTCAAAGAACACCAAAGCTGATGCTCTCTCCCGCCAGTTTTTGGTAGACGACAAGTCCGAGGATCAACGGAAGCCCGTCCTTCCGTCTAAGTACATTCTCTCCGCTAATAACTTTGATGCTTTAAAGTACATTATGCAGACTCAAACCCATATATATAAAAAATATCTCACAGTTCCAGAGGGTCGCTTGTTTACTCCATCTTCTCATCGGAGGAAGG
This sequence comes from Ascaphus truei, assembly GCF_040206685.1. NCBI lineage: Eukaryota > Metazoa > Chordata > Amphibia > Anura > Ascaphidae > Ascaphus > Ascaphus truei. Next base: position 241,354,908 of record NC_134486.1, on the reverse strand, counting down.
TCCTTGTATGGGGTCACTGCAATATCTTCTGGACATCAAGGTACCAGAAGAACCATTGATCTAGTGGAGCGGACCTTTTGGTGGCCTGGAATTCAAAAGATCAGAGACTTCGTTGCTGCATGCCATACATGCTCAGAACAAGACTCCCAGGAGTAAATCCTCTGGACTCTTTCGGCCACTTCTGATTCCGGACAGACCTTGGACACACTCGTCCATGGATTTTATAGTGGAGCTCCCGGCATCCAAGGGTATGAACACCATCTTAGTCGTGGTAGATCGGTTCTCAAAACAATCACATTTTATTCCGCTTAAGGGCCTCCCCAATTCTCCCAAATTGGCAGACATCTTTGTCAATGAGATCTTTCATCTTCACGGGTTACCATTGGTCATCGTGTCTGATAGAGGATCACAGTTTATCTCAAAATGTGGGCGTTCCTTCTGCCAACAGCTGGGAGTGGAATTACATTTCTCCTCAGGATAACATCCCCAAACTAATGGTCAGATGGAGAGAACTAATCAGTCACTAGAACAGTACTTAAGATGTTTTGTCTCCGACACTCAGGGCGATTGGTCAGAATTTCTTCCTTGGGCTGAATTTGCACACAATAACTTGTGCAGCGAGACCACCACTGAAACACCCTTCTTCATTAACTATGGGTTCCATCCCTTGCTTCTCTCTCTCTTCCTCCATTTCAGGAGTTCCGGCAGCAGACAGAATCAGGAACTTTCAACATCTATGGAAGAGGATCCAGGGCAATCTCAGGTCGGCAACCGCCATGCAAAAAGTACAGGCAGACTAACATCGTATTAAGCCAGCAGCTTTCAAAGTCGTGGACAAGGTATGGCTAGCCTCTAAGAATATAAGATTAAAGGTTCCTTCACTTAAATTTGCACGTTTCATTGGATCATTCGCTATATTGGAAAGGATAAATCTGGTCGCCTATAGACTACAACTTCCTCTGTCTCTGAGAATACCGTCCATTTTCTATGTATCTCTCCTGAAACCCGTGGTTCAGAACTGACATACTCCGCTATCTTCTTCACCTCCCCCTTCTCGTGGCTTACTCTCGACGATCCGCACCTCTCCAATCCTTACCTCGGCTTTAGCACCCACAATGATCCGTACCTCTCCACTACTGATCCCTGCAAGTATCACGACCATTCTCACCCCTACTACCCTGACCCGGCTACCTCGACTACTCTACACTCCAGACGTGCTCACGCGGCTGTAGGGTTGGCGTTATATATATATTTCCCCCCTCAGCAGCATGGTCCCATCTTGTTTGTGGTGAGCACACCGTCACACCATCTCCATCTCGGCTTGCCTGACAAAGTTGTTGCTTTCCATCTGCCCTTACCCTAACCTTTTTCAAATCATTATCCTGCTGACACATGCCCTGACCTGAGTATGTTTGACCTTTCCTTCTGCCAGTTCTATTATGCTGTGTGATCTGTCATTACTGTCCTGCACAAACCTTCAATGTAGCCATACACTTAATGTCATGGTTACTGCTTTACTGCCGAAGTGTATGCACAGACTGTAAATCAAAATCACTTTCTTTAGTAGGTAGAATTTAACTCACATGAAAGTCAGACTGATTTGTTTTTGTGATACATTTGTAACGGTTGCTCTCCACAAACAGGACTTTACCGCGAGGCCGAGGTGGGGATATATAAACACTGAACTGAAGCCGCAAAGCCACGTCCGGATGCGGGACTCGTAGTTATGGTTAGCCTGGTCAGGTAAGTAAAAGGCAGAATAGTTGCAGGCAAGCCGAGGTCAAGGAAAGAGAGGTACAGATCATACAGGGTCTTTAGCCAGGTAGAGGATTGGAGAGAGCAGAGTACAGTAGTTGAGGATAAGCTGGGGTCATGGAATGCAGAAAGCAGAGTAATTGAGCATAAGCGAGGCAAGGCAAGGCAGAGTGCTTATGACCAGCACACGGCACAAAGGTTTATGTTCAGACAACTTCCTGGTGGAAAAGGGTGAGCCTAAATAGCAGGACTGGCTAGTCAGGCGTAGGATAGTTCAGTGGGCAGGAATAGGCAGGAGCCAATCAGGAGAGCGGAGCTTGCGAGGGCAGAGCTTGCGTCTGATCCTCACAACATTTAGCTGTTGGAGCTTAAGCCCGACCAATTTATTCTGCATATTTGGTCTCCTATACTAGCGTTTCTGTTTTTCTCTCATTTGTCAAGTATTCTTTGGAATTACTTGTTTTAAAAATCAAATGGTAAATGTTTCCCAAGGCTTGGTTTTCCATTCATTATTATTCTGTTTACACAAGCTCTTAAGGTAAAATTATATCATCTCGTGTTCTTGTACTGTACCACTTGCTGATGACAAGCAGCTGCTCTTCACAATGACATTGCTAACTACCTCTGCACTGGAAAATATTACTAACTTCACAGTTGCTAGTTGGAGGCTATTCATGACTTGAAGTTGGTTTGTAATAAATAGAATTACTCTTAAACTTTCCTCATCCTTCAGACGTAACCATTTTTCTCTCTTTTAGGACATCTCATTAATCCATCCAACAGTGCCAAGGATCTGCAAGCTATCTTTGATTCAGAGATTGCCTTATTCTTTAATACATGAGCAACATACATGAATTCTGTGCATTTCCTCTCCATAATATTTTACAGCTAATATCCTTAATTCTTACCTTTTTGTGGTGCAACTTGATGCATGATAATATATATATATATATATATATATAATGGGGTTCCCCTGGGGCCCCCCTCATTGCCTCCGCTGTGTGGGTGATCACAGGTGCCGCCGGAGCCAAGCAGCAGACCCGCCAGCATTTCTGGGAGGTGGGGGCTGAGCAGGGAGCGCTCCGGTGCTCCAGAGGCTCCGTGGCGGCCCGGCAAGTACAGGGTGCCGCCATGTTTGTTCCCTTGTGCATGCGCAGTGTAGATGTGCGGCGGGAGGCCCCTGGTAGGTCGCGCATGCGCAGCACACCCGCGCGAAAGGCAGGCCAACCAAAAAGGGCTCTGGGCAGAAACTACAAGTCCCAGGAGCCTCAGGAGCGCACCACATGACTCCAGGGAGCCTATAGGGCTGCAGCAATTCCCTGCTTCCAGGGATTGATACATTTCGCGTGCGGAGCCCACGCTAGTCAGGACCAGGAAGAGCTAGGGTTAGGAGGTGAGTGCAGGGGTCCGTGACCCACTGCATTAGGCCAGCAGCCCCCTAGGCCCCAGTTAGGTTCTAAGCCATATTATAGTTTGTTGTGCTTCAGGGACAGGCCCTAGTTTAGGGACCCTGCCCCATTAGTGTTATACAGTGACAGTAAGGGATTCAGCGGACGCTGCGCTTCCCGCAAAGAGGCTTGGGATCAGGCCTACTCTACCGAGAGAGCAGGACTATATCCAGGGTGGACTGCCCTGACAGAGCATCACGCTGGTGGAACCGGATGTCGCCCAGGAGGTCGTCGGATCCTTTGCGAAGATAATTGAACGCCCAGGTGCCGCCGCACTGGGCAGGTATCATTATACACGTGCACCAATTGAGTACTCACACATAGTGGCAGCGCTGACCATGGGACACGGGTTGTACTGTGGACACGGTGTGGGGTACACGGTGGTGGGACGAGGATACGCACTCTCGTGTGGGAGTGACTGACTTTGGGAACTTATAGAGTAATAAATGAGATATGTGTGTGTGTGTGTTCAGTAAAGACCGTTCTGTTTATGCCAGTGAGTATTACGGTGGTTGTGTCCTGTGAGGGACTCCTCCCACTCTGTTGGGATCCCTCCCAGGTGGAGGTGCTGCACCAAGTGGTAGAAATATATCGCACCAGGCTCTCCGTGGCAGAGGCTCAGGCCCTGCGAGCCAACAGGTTTATAAACAGCATTAGTAGTTTCTGTGTTCAGAGGGAAACAGTGTTATATATATAATATAACAAATCTTGATGTTTATGATATTAAAACTTTGGGATTAGTATCACAATTTTGATAGTAATAAGTAATGAATTAATCACGGGTAATTTGAAATGGCAATGTCTCATTTTTGAGTAAATTTCTGGCTAGCATATTTGATATTTATGCAATATTGGTAATTGTTCGCCTCTTTGCCTCTTGGCACCATATATAATAACAATATGTTTGACATGTTTAAACATCGCTCCACTATTGGTTATCTGAGGCTCTATGTTAATAATAAATGTATGTGGAGAGCCCATTGTTGTTTTTTATAGATCTCTGAAAGCTTGATTTGGTGAATAGACTAGAATAAGCTGAGAGATATGAATAAGTTCTGACCCTGGGAGCTAAATAAATCCTGCTGTAGGTTTAGAAGATTGCAGTTTATCTGCAAACAAGGTGTTTTAGAATATGTTCTCTTATAACTCATTTGTGATCCTTTTGGATATTGTTATATGAATCCGTCCAAATGATGTGGTGGTAATTAGATCCATTATAGGGTTAAGTGTTTTTTCAAATATATATTGTCTGTTCGATAACATAAGTTTGTTTGATTAGTGACCTGGTAAGGTTTAACAATGATAGGTAGATATCATCAGGAACACTCTATTAGTTGGGTTAACAATCAACAGACCAATCTAAAATTGGTTGGATGTTGAGCAACTAAATAACATAAGAATATATGAGATACTTTTTATCATGTTAAGTAACCAGTATATCGAGTACATTCTCTTTATGTGTGTGTTCTGGTTTCTTCTTTACCAATATGTTGCTGAAACAAAGTAAATTAATTGTCAATTGGCAATTAAGTTAGTATCCAATCAATCGCGAGAGGTAGATATTTATACCCAGGGTAGGGAGAGGTTAAGGTTATTAGCCCCTGATGAAGCCCAAGTGGAGAAACGCGTAGGGTAAACGCATTGGCAGAGCAGTTGGAGACGCGCTGCGGACAGGTCTTATACACCGGAGCAGAGGCAGCGTATTGACTACAGTGGGAGACAGAGTCTCGCGGGAGCCGGAGCACGTGATGTGGAAGTGATTCCACATAGCAGCAGTGCAGAGAACCGGCGTCTTATGGACATGAGTGTGAGAGACTCACTTAAACTCTCAACTGCCTGAATTCGATTCACAGCATGTGAGTGGAATACCGTTTGCTGTTTTTTAGATAGATTTTAATAAAAGGTTTTATATATTTCATTTTTCTATTATTCCTACCCGCTCCCCCCCCCCTGTGAGATTCGACCCTTGAAAGGTATCATCGAGCAGCAGACGGATGGTGATTCGGCAGTAGCTGTCTGGAGTAACCTGTGAAGCAGAAATATAGAAGGCACACAGAGAAAATAAAGACCACCAGAAGCAGAGTTCCTGAGTCCCATTGGGGAATCAAGGCTTTTATTTGCTGAATTAATTGTAAGTGTATATCTTACCACCTAAACCCTGAATTGTACGGATATTCTGCCCTATGATATTTTTTTCTCTCTCTTTTTATCTTTCCCGGCTTATTTGCACCTAGGTCATTTCTTCTCTCTATATATATATATGTATATATATATATATATATATATATATATATATATATATATATATATATATATATATACACATATTCACATATATAAATATACATATATCTATATATATTTCTCAAACCGTTGTATGTATGTCAGTCTGTCCGTCCTGTGTCTCCCTGTGTCTAGGGGCAATCACATTGGACCTTTGGCCCGTCACTCCGCCTCAGGCCAATGAGATGGCTCCCTTGGCCCGCCCGCCCACCCCCGCACACCTCCCTTGGCCCTCCCGCCCAGGCTGTCAGTACAAAATGCCGCCTCACACTTTACACCTCTGCTGCCTCACACCACTGCGCGTCCCGCCTCAACCGACCAGGAACAAGCGGGGGAACAGCCGGCCGGGGGAGCGCACAATAATAAATAAATTATGGCACCAGTAACTCACCTATTTCAGGCGCGCAACCTCGCGCCTCAGGCCAGGACCCAGGACCACACATGGCGCTTCCTGCCACCACCTGAATGTGCCTCCGTCGATCGGACGACCCATCGGGGGACCAAGCGGTCACCGGAGGGGGGAAGCGGCCGAGCCATCGGGGAACAGGGGGGAGGGCAAAGAGTGAGCCCCGAGCAATCGGGGAACCAAGAAGGGGAGGCCCACAGCTGCCGAGCCAGTGGGGGAACGACACCCAGACGGGGGTGAGGGAGGGCAAGCGGATACTTAAATTATGACAATACATATGCCCCCTGCTCTTCACCCATCCCCCCTCCCCCCTCCACTCCCCTCCACCCCCCCCTCCACTCCCCTCCACCCCTTTCCCCCCTCCACCCCTTTCCCCCTCCAACCCTTTCCCCCCCTCCACACCCCTCCACACCCCTTTCCCCCCTCCACTCCCCTCCCCCCCCTCCACTACCCTTCCCCCCCTCCACTCCCCTTTACCCCCCCTCCACTCCCCTTCCCCCCCTCAACTCCCCTTCCCCCCGCTCCACTCCCCTTCCCCCCCTCCACCCCCCTTTCCCCCCTCCACTCCCCTTTCCCCCCCTTCACTCCCCTTCCCCCCCTCAACTCCCCTTCCCCCCCTCCACTCCACTTCCCCCCCTCCACTCCCCTTCCCCCCCTCCACTCCCCTTCCCCCCCTCCACTCCCTCCCCCCTCCACTCCTCTTTCCCCCCTCCACTCACCTTCCCCCCTCCACTCCCCTTCCCCCCTCCACTCCCCTTCCCCCCCTCCGCTCCTCTTCCCCCCCTCCGCTCCCCTTCCCCCCCTCCGCTCCCCTTCCCCCCTCCGCTCCCCTTCCCCCCTCCGCTCCCCTTCCCCCCTCCGCTCCCCTTCCCCCCCTCCACTCCCTTCCCCCCTCCACTCCCCTTCCCCCCTCCACTCCCCTTCCCCGCTCGACTCCCCTTTCCCCTCCACTCCCCTTCCCACCTCCACTCCCCTACCCCCCTCCACTCCCCTTCCCCCCTCCACTCCCCTTCCCCCCCTCCACTCCCCTTCCCCCCCTCCACTCCCCTTCCCCCCCTCCACTCCCCTTCCCCCCCTCCACTCCCCTTCCCCCCCTTCACTCCCCTTCCCCCCTCCGCTCCTCTTCCCCCCCTCCGCTCCTCTTCCCCCCCTCCGCTCCCCTTCCCCCCCTCCGCTCCCCTTCCCCCCCTCTGCTCCCCTTCCCCCCCTCCGCTCCCCTTCCCCCCTCCGCTCCCCTTCCCCCCCTCCACTCCCTTCCCCCCTCCACTCCCCTTCCCCGCTCCACTCCCCTTCCCCCTCCACTCCCCTTCCCCCCTCCACTCCCCTACCCCCCTCCACTCCCCTTCCCCCCTCCACTCCCCTTCCCCCCTCCACTCCCCTTCCCCCCTCCACTCCCCTTCCCCCCTCCACTCCCCTTCCCCCCCTCCACTCCCCTTCCCCCCTCCACTCCCCTTCCCCCCTCCACTCCCCTTCCCCCCTCCACTCCCCTTCCCCCCTCCACTCCCCTTCCCCCCTCCACTCCCCTTCCCCCCTCCACTCCCCTTCCTCCCCTCCACTCCCCTTTCCCCCCTCCACTCCCCTTCCCCCCCTCCACTCCCCTTCCCCCCTCCACTCCCCTTCCCCCCTCTACTCCCCTTCCTCCCCTCCACTCCCCTTCCCCCCATCCACTCCCCTTCCCCCCTCCACTCCCCTTCCCCCCCTCCACTCCCCTTCCCCCTCCACTCCCCTTCCCCCTCCACTCCCCTTCCCCCTCCACTCCCCTTCCCCCCTCCACTCCCCTTCCCCCCTCCACTCCCCTTCCCCCCCTCCACTCCCCTTCCCCCCTCCACTCCCCTTCCCCCCCTCCACTCCCCTTCCCCCCTCCACTCCCCTTCCCCCCTCCACTCCCCTTCCCCCCTCCACTCCCCTTCCCCCCATCCTCCACTCCCCTTTCCCCCCACACTCCACTCCCCTTTCCCCCCTCTACTCCCCTTCCCCCCTCCACTCCCCTTCCCCCTAAACTCCCCTCCCCCCACCACTCCCCTTCCCCCTCCACTCCCCTTCCCCCCCTCCACTCCCCTTCCCCCCCTCCACTCCCCTTCCCCCCTCCACTCCCCTTCCCCCCTCCACTCCCCTTCCCCCCTCCACTCCCCTTCCCCCCTCCACTCCCCTTCCCCCCCTCCACTCCCCTTCCCCCCTCAACTCCCCTTCCCCCCCTCCACTCCCCTTCCCCCCTCCACTCCCCTTCCCCCCTCCACTCCCCTTCCCCCCTCCACACCCCTCCCCCTCCACTCCCCTTCCCCCCAACTCCACTCTCCTTTCCCCCCCCACTCCCCTCCCCCCACTCCCCTTTCCCCCCTCCACTCCCCTTCCCCCCACTCCCCTCCCCCCTCCACTCCCCCTCCCCCCTCCATTCCCCTTCCCCCCTTCACTCCCCTTCCCCCCCTTCCACTACCCTTTCCCCCCCTCCACTCCCCTTTCCCCCCCTCCACTCCCCTTTCCCCCATTCCACTCCCCTTTCCCTCCCTCCACTCCCCTTTCCCCCCCTCCACTCCCCTTCCCCCCCACTCCCCTTCCCCCCCCCCCACTCCCCTTTCCCCCCCTCCACTCTCCTTTCCCACCCTCCACTCCCCTTTCCCCCCTCAACTCTCCTTTCCCCCCTCCACTCCCCTTTCCCCCCCTCCACTACCCTTCCCCCCCCTGCACTCCCCTTCCCCCCTCCACTCCCCTTCCTTCCTCCACTCCCCTTCCCCCCTCCAATCCCCTGCCACCCTCCACTCCCCTTCCCCCTCCACTCCCCTGCCCCCCTCCACTCCCCTTCCCCCCCTCCACTCCCCTGCCCCCCTCCACTCCCCTTCCCCCCCTCCACTCCCCTGCCCCCCTCCACTCCCCTTCCCCCCTCCACTCCCCTGCCTTCCTCCACTCCCCTTCCCCCCCTCCACTCCCCTGCCCCCCTCCACTCCCCTTCCCCCCCTCCACTCCCCTCTCCCCCCCTCCACTCCCCTTTCTCCCCCTCCACTCCCCTTTCCCCCCCTCCACTCCCCTTTCCCCCCATCCACTCCCCTTTCCCCCCCTCCACTCCCCTTTCTCCCCCCCTCCACTCCCCTTCCCCCCCTCCACTCCCCTTTTCCCCCACTCCATTCCCCTTTCCCCCTCACTCCATTCCCCTTTCCCCCCCACTCCATTCCCCTTCCCCCCCTACTCCATTCCCCTTTCCCCCCCCACTCCATTCCCTTCCCCCCCCCACTCCATTCCCCTTTCCCCCCCACTCCATTCCCCTTTCCCCCCCACTCCATTCCTCTTTCCCCCCCCCACTCCATTCCCCTTTTCCCCCCTACTCCATTCCCCTCCCCCCACTCCATTCCCCTTTCCCCACTCCACTCCCCTTTCCCCCCCTCCACTCCCCTTTCCCCCCCTCCACTCCCCTTTCCCACCTCCACTCCCCTTTCCCCCCCTCCACTCCCCTTTCCCCCCCTCCACTCCCCTTTCCCCCCTCGACTCCCCTTTCCCCCCCTCCACTCCACTTTCCCCCCCTTCACTCCCCTTTTCCCCCCTCCACTCCCCTTCCCGCCCCCCTCCACTCCCCTTTACCCCCCCTCCAATCCCCTTTCCACCCTCCACTCTCCTGTCCCCCCCTCCACTCTCCTTCACCCCCTCCACTCTCCTTCACCCCCCTCCACTCCCCTTCCCTCCCCCTCCACTCCCTCTTTCCCCCCCTCCACTCCCCTTCCCCCCCCTCCACTCCCCTTTCCCCCCCTCCACTCCTTTTACCACCTCACTCCACTCCCCTTTCCCCCCCTCCACTCCCCTTTCTTCCCCTCTCCACTCCCCTTTCCCCCCTCCACTCCCCTTTCCCCCCCTCCCCTCCCCTTTCCCCTCCCCCCTCCCCTTTCCCCTCCCCTTTCCCCTCCCCCCTCCCCTTTCCCCTCCCCTTTCCCCTCCCCCCTCCCTCCATCATTCCCCCCTTCCCCCTCCCCACCCCCTCCATCATTCAACCTTCCCCCCTCTCCACCCCCTCCACCCCTTCCCCCCTCCACCCCCCTCCACCCCCTCCACCCCTTCCCCCCCTCCTTCACCCCCTCCCCCCTCCTCCACCCCCTCCACCCCTTCCCCTCTCCACCCCTTCCCATCCCTGCCCGCCGCCCTTCGCCTTCTTGCCCGCCTTCCTCCCCCCGCCTTCCCACCTCTGCTTTCGCGCCCATCCGCCTCTGCCTTTCACCCGCCCTTACTCCGCCCACCTCTGCCTTTCACCCACCGCCTCACAGCCGCTGCACGCACTCAACAGACACCCGCCACACTCGACACATACCTGCCGCCAGACACACCTGCTGCCTCCCGCCCCTACGCACCGACATCACTGACCCACCACCTCACACCCTAGCAGGACCCCCACTCACAGACAGCACTCACAACCCACGCGCCACCCGCTGCCTCACACCCTAGCAGGACACACGCCTCACATTTTTACATCAGTTATGTCACCAAAATATACATTGTACTGTGGTGTGTTTACAATAAACCATTTTTAAACAACAACATCGTATTACATTTTATTCCATCTTTCTTTTCAACATTATTATCCAACCTTTACAACAAATAGTCACCTATTGTTCCACGATTTATAAATAATACTACCTATTATGCTTTTACATCCCGGGCAACGCTGGGTCTCTCAGCTAGTATATATATATATATATATATACATACACATGTATGTATACATACACATGTATGTATATCATTCAAGGGATTAAATCCTTTCTACTGTATCACTGAGTCACAGCTTCTCTTGTATTTTACACAAGTTATTATTAAAATAACCCTTTATGTATAGACGCTACATACACATTACCCTTAGTCTTCTCATATATTTAGCATTGCAGAAGAGTTTTGGATAAATAAATCAAAATGTCACATTTCGTTTTGCAAGTGTTAGAAAAAAAAAATATTCTTCCATGTTCATTTGTCAAGATTTTAGCATTCATTCAATATCTTTATGTCAATAAAGCACAATACTTAAGAAGCAAAGCAAATACATATAGAGAATAATTAACAAAACAAAACAATGTAATGATGTTGTTGTAAAACATCTATGCATCACAAATGTTGATCCAAAAAGTAGATAAATACAAACATCTTTATTACTGTATGTCAACTGTAAAAATATGTAAAACTTCAATCAGTCAATTTCAGGGATTGCAGTGCTCAGTACAAAAAGAACAGACAAGTTTAAATATCAAACATGCCATATTTTCAGGGAAAGGAAATCTAACTAAACATTACAAATGAAAAATAGTTACAAAAGGCCACAATTCTGAGCAGGGGGTAACATTTCACTTAGACTGAGTTAGCACATTACCTAACATATATATATATATATATATATATATATATATATATATATTTATATATATATATATATATATATATATATATACAACAAAGAAAAAAGCTGCGCCTCTAAAGAACATATACAATAAATATAAATATATATATATATATATATATATATATATATATATATATATATATGTTATAACAATATGATGTAAATATGGATGAATATCTTAATAATATAAGCAATATATACACATATATGGTATTGCGGATCTATAATAGTATCAGGCCCACAAAAACATGAACAATAGTATATATAAAAAAGGCAAAAAAGGATAAACCAGTCCTCAAATAGTCCAATGAATGGTATAGGTGCTGGTATGCAGGGTCTCCGGCAGCTCTCAATATGGACCAACCACGTCCACAAGATATCTAAAAAGGAAAAAAGAGGAAAGAGCGCACGCCCATAGCGTATAAAAGTATTTAATGAGGGGGAGGGGGGAGAGAGGGGGGTAAAAAACGCACTTACAAAAATGCAATAAAATCAAGCATATGTGATATATAATAATCACCACCATCCGGTTTTTCTGTAGACTCTTGGGGCAGTCCCAGGCTCCGTTGGTAAGGGAGCAACGTCACAGCAGATTCCCAGGGCTGGTAACACCATCCGGTTAGACTGCAGACTTTTGGGGCCGTCCCAGGCTCCGTTGGCAGTGGAGCAGAGTCCCAGCAAATTCAAAAGGCAGGTGTGCTGTATAATAGTCCAAGAAAGAGGTCCCGTAATAGTGGTGCCTATAGCACTCGCGCCTGGATCAATACGCTCCAGCTCTTCGTGTAGACTCCAATGTCTGTGCGTCTGACGTCACAACGCTCCCTGACGCGTTTCGTCAGTCACGGCTAACTTTCTCAAAGGTGAAAGTCTGCAGTCTAACCGGATGGTGTTACCAGCCCTGGGAATCTGCTGTGACGTTGCTCCCTTACCAACGGAGCCTGGGATCCCTGAAGAAGTCGCCATTTGATGATGAAACGCGTAGGGCGTGGCTAGAATCTGGCCACCATTTGCCCACAAACATTGATGCAGATTGATTTAGAACTTTTGGCTCCTGTGTGCTGCTGCTCTCCCGGCCTGCTACCTCATCCATATTACATCTGAGGTGCCTGTTTCCCGGAGGGACTAATGGTATGGAGCATTGAAAGTGAAAGATCCCTCTTCCGGTTCCGGTTCACGAAGGAGATCCACGTGACGACGCCACTGACTGCGGACGGTTGCTGGTGATTGAGCTGCAAGGCACATGAGAGCCTATCTCATAAATGCTTTTATTTGCTGTATCCTTGTGAGTGGCCATTTGTCAGATTTTATGTTCATTCAATACATTTTTATTGTGGTAATGCACTAGGTGTGCGCCTGTTTCTTTTTTGTTCTTTTTTCTATATATATATATATATATATATATATATATATATATATATATATATATATATATATATATATATGTATATGTATATATATGTATATGTATATATATATATATATATATATTGTGGCAGGACGGCCTCACGGCGGGGTCAGTAAGATGCTAGACACGATGGGAAACTTTAAACACTAGTGGTTTATTAGCCACAACCAAAATAAGTACGGGAGCACTGTCCCTTTAAGAAACTACTTTCTTGAAAATTAAAGCCTTGTCCCGTTAGGGACACTAACTCACTTCTTGAGCCCTTACTAACAGGACAGCCAGCTAATCTGGTCATGCCCAAAACATGCTACACAAAGGATAACGATACGTATAAGAATAAAGTCTTATCTGTTTTGCCGCTCCAGTAGCAACAGGAACACGGTTCCGGGGAGCAGGCTATGTCCAGCCTCGCAGCGATCTTGATCTTTATCCTGGGTTGGGGTCCCAGCTGGTCCCAGCAGCCTAGCTCCTCGCAGGACTGGGGGACCAGAGCAACAGCAACGGCTTCCTAGCCGGGAGAGTTCTCTCCACCTTCCTGTGGAAAAACAAGCTCTTCGCAGCAATCTGTATCTGTATCTTTATCCTGGGTTGGGGTCCCAGCTGGTCCCAGCAGCCTAGCTCCTCGCAGGACTGGGGGACCAGAGCAACAGCAATGGCTTCCCAGCCGGGAGAGTTCTCTCCACCTTCCTGTGGAAAAACAAGCTCTCTGTGTGTGTGTCACTTCCTGCTTTTAAACCTGCAGTCTCTCAGGCCTCCTGCTTAATTAGGCTGCAGGTGTGCTTCTTTCTGTCGGAGGAGATTAACACTCTGTGAACTGGCTGCAGTGTCTCTCCATTCACTATTCCAGCCTACTGAGTTAGTGACTCTGTCACAATATATATATATATATATATACATACCTACCTACATACATACAGATGCTGCAGATTAATTTAGCAGTTTTTCTCAAGGCTTCCCCATGGCCAGACTAATTGCCCATAACACAGCAGGGGTCCCTACTTCTGAATGGGACTCCTGCTGGGTTGATCCTACCAGGTTGCTAAAGCATGGAAGAGCTGAGCAGTAAAAAAACAGAAGGAATCGATCCTTCTCTCAGCTCTAACAGGCGATTGCGCTGTTAATATTTTATTTTTATTACATAGGATTGAAGCAGGAGATCTCCGGAGCTGAACCACATTCATTTAAGGTCCGGGGACCCCCTTCTTCCTGAGGTACAGGCCTCTCTCCGTATGGGGTATCGGTATCTCCTGCAAGTTTAAATGTCCCACGTCACTGTCCACTTAACTGGGACATTTTAACTTGCAGGAAATACCGGCACCTGATACAGGAGCCTGTACTTTGGGAAGCAGGGAGGCTCGGACCTGAAATGAATGTGGTTCAGGTCCGGACACCCTCTGCTTCAATACTATGTAATTAAAATAATAAAAGTAACTTCATTACCCTAGGTTTAATGTAATGAAGGGGTTAAACAGAAGTACCTGGTTTGTTGGGGCAGAGTGGTTGGGTAAAGGAGGTAGTTGTCCCAGGGTGGGTGGTTAGGTCTCCATGGACGGTTCCGGGAGGGATTTATCCTTTAATTACCTTAGCAGTTACTACCACAAATTTAATTAAAAGGTAGTTACCCACTACCCACCGGGGGCCTGACCACCCTCCCCGGGGCAACTACTCTCCTGAACCACCCGCTCTATCCCCATCACCACACACACAAATGGCAAAGCACTAGTAGCCAAATATGGCTGTGCTAAGGAAATTAAGGGGTTACTGGGCAGTAGGCAGTTTTTTTTGTTTTAATATTGGTGCCAATGATGACAAGGATGAGGAGAAAATGAGGACCAAGATGAGGATGACCTTCATCCTGGCAGGGGTAAGTTCAATTTTCATTTACTAAAGGGTTTCTGGCTTTTGATTGTTTTTGAATGGGCAAAAGCACTATTAGCCATATGCAATATGGCTAATAGGGCCTTAGCCCATTACTGTGTGTGGTGGGGTGGTGGGTGTCACGGTGGACCAGGACTTATTAACACTTTTATATTTAGATTCTCGATTGAGCATAACAAGGCGGGCAAAATAAATTGTCATTTATTTCTTTACAGACAAACACACGACAAAATCAGAATACCCTTAATAATCACTTACTGGGATGGGGAAATGAAATAAATTGTCTATTGAACGAAAGATGAAGAAACATAGTCTCTTTGTAACAATCCTTTTGGTTAGGGCGCAACTTGCCTGCCCGATATTTCCACCAAATGTAAAAAGTTCGTTCTGGTTCGTTGGGCTTCGTTCTGAGATCCCCAGCACTAACAAATTCCTGAAGTAGGGGTAAATTCTTGGTTACGATGTGTTAAACCCTTGCATTCCGGAACCGCTGCCGCTGTACTTGGTCGGAATCTTGAACCACTCTTGAATAAGTCATGAATCACACCGAGATAGCTTGGCAGGCAGGTTTATAGGGTTTACAGTCCAATCCCTAACATGTGTGCCCAATCCCCTCTGTGGGAACATTTAACCCACCAATCCCCGATTTGCCCGGAGCATGCAGAACGGGCAAAAAGGGCTTTCCGGTTTGTAAAGCACATGTGTTCGCCTGACACCTAGGCGGTTTACCATACTCGGGTCCACCCCTTACCTGGCGACTCTGTCTGGAGTTTGGTCACAAAGTGTGAATGGCCCATGCTGAGTACCGGTATCTTGCACTCAGCAACATCCCGGCCACTTTCACACTTTGGATCTCTGAGGCTTTTCAACTCCGGACTTCACTAGACTCAGTCTCCCACTTAACAGGGGCTCTTTGAAGTACGGAGAGGAAAATATCCTCAGCTCATTCACCCTTAGCATATTTGCATGCTAAAGGATTATTCCCGGCCTCACAGAAAAAAGCTTTCCTGGCTGCACATTTAAAACCAACAGTAAAATACATGTTATTAATAAAAGTATGTTCTGCTTGTTCCACTGGAATAAACTTTATATAGTTACATAGTTACATAGTAGATGAGGTTGAAAAAAGACATAGGTCCATCAAGTTCAACCTATGCTAAATTTAGACAACAGATACTTTATCCTATATCTATACTTACTTAGTGATCCAGAGGAAGGCAAACAAAAAACCCCATTAAGGGGAAAAAGGAATTCCTTCCTGACTCCAAGAATTGGCAATCGGATTAATTCCTGGATCAACATCCTTCCCATGTATACTTATTTGGTATATCCCTGTATACCTTTCCCAACTAAAAAGATGTCCAACCTTTTCTTGAACAAATCTATTGTATCTGCCATAACAGTCTCCATGGGTAATGAATTCCACATTTTAACTGCCCTTACTGTAAAGAACCCTTTCCTTTGTTGCTGGTGAAATTTCCTTTCCTCCAACCTTAAGGGATGGCCCGAGTCCTTAGTACTGCCCGTGGGATGAATAGTTCTTTTGAAAGCTCCTTGTATTATCCCCGAATATATTTGTATATAGTTATCATATTCCCTCTTAGACGCCTCTTTTCTAATGTAAATAAATCTAATTTAGCTAGCCTCTCCTCATAAGTTAGATTGTCCATCCCCTTTATTAATTTGGTGGCTCTTCTCTGCACTCTCTCTAGTTCCATAATGTCTTTTCTTAGGATTGGTGCCCAAAATTGTACTCCATATTCAAGGTGTTGTCTTACTAGTGCTTTGTAAAGGGGCATAATTGTTTACTTCCCTTCCATCCATTGCCCGTTTGATGCAAGATAAGATCTTGTTTGCCTTTGCAGCTACAAGCACTCCTAAATCCTTTTCCATCAAGGATTCCCCCAATATATCTCCATTTAATTTGTAAGTCGCCTTTTTATTCTTGCATCCCAAATGCATAATCTTACATTTATCTGTATTAAACCTCATTTGCCATTTACCTGCCCACGTTTCCAGTCTCTCCAATTCCTTCTGAAGAGAAATTACATCCTGCTCTGATTCTATTACCTTACACAATTTAGTATCATCAGCAAAGATGGAGACTTTGCTCTCTATCCAAACCTCAAGGTCATTAATAAACAAGTTAAAAGCAGGGGTCCCAGTACCGATCCCTGAGGTACTCCACTCACGACTTTAGCCCAACCTGAAAAAGTTCCATTTATGACAACCCTCTGTTGTCTGTCCTTTAACCAGTTTTTAATCCAGGTGCATATATTATTACTGAGTCCAGTTTTCTTTATTTTGTACACCAACCTCTTGTGTGAAACCGTATCAAAAGCCTTTGCAAAATCTAAGTAGACCACATCAACTGCATTAACCTGGTCTAAATTCCTACTTACCTCCTCAAAGAAACAAATAAGGTTAGTTTGGCAAGATCTATCCTTCATAAATCCATGCTGACTATTACTAATAATTTTGTTTTGCATTAGGTATTCCTGAATATTATCCCGTATTACACCTTCAAGTAGTTTCCCTACTATTGAAGTGAAGCTTACAGGTCTGTAATTTCCTGGTTGTGATCTAGCTCCCTTTTTAAATATAGGCACCACATCTGCTTTACGCCAATCTTGTGGTACTGAGCCTGTGGAAATGGAGTCCTTGAATATTAAATATAATGGTTTGGCTATTACTGAGCTTAACTCCTTGAGAACTCTTGGATGTATGCCATCGGGGCCAGGTGCCTTATTTACTTTAATTTGTTCAAGTCGCTTATGAACTTCTTCCTCAGTTAACCAATTGTTCATTAATATGGAGGTTGTGCCTTCCTCCTGAGGCATTACTATTGAACTTGATTCTTCCCTGGTAAACACAGAGGCAAAGAATTTGTTTAATAACTCAGCTTTTTCCTTATCTCCAATAATAATCTGCCTACCCATCTCACACTGAAAGGGTCCTATATTTTCTTTTCTCATTTTTTTGTTATTAAGGTATTGTATGTGGGTGCATGTGTACTATATGTGGGTACATGGTTTCTTTATTCTGAGCTGCACTCCAAAAATTAGAGTGCTAGCTCACTCTGTTCGCAAGTTAGCTTACTTAATTGAAAGGGCTATGATGTGAGGTCCGTGGTTAACCTAGTTCCCACGTCAATATACTTTCCCCCCTTCAAGTGAAGAAGCTAACAAGGCAAGGCATACATTTTGACAGAAACCCTTCAGTTTAAACCACAAACCACTTATTCACTTAACCTTGCGGTTGCGATGTCAAGAGCTATGAAATGGGTACCTATACAGTACTTTAAACACAGCCACCTGTACATCGCCACACATCTTCAATCAGCGCTTGGTTCAGCGCTCACAACGCCATCTTGTGTCTGTAAACCACATGGCACAATTTGTATTCATTTCTATTACCACAGTCAGGGAATAGACTGCAAAATGGGGACAACAAAAGGTGGTGTAGGGGAAAACACATCAGTGTGATGCACATACATTTAACCCCTTCACTCCTAATGTGATTTAGGGTTAATCAGCCGGATATAATGCCTTTATTAATGGCCTGATTAATCCTTTCATCGCCACAGTGGGGGCGGTGGTGGGGTTGTTGGGGGAGAGGGGATGGGTAGTAGGGTGCACATTTATTGCCAATGTGGTTATCTGTGCCCCTGTTGAGAGCATACAGTAGATAACCACAGTTGTAATCAATGGATTAAATGGCTAGTCTTTGTTTTGATTGTACTATATTTGATTGTACTGTATTTAATTGAATTTAGGGGGTGGGTGAAGGAGGTAGTTGCCCGAGGGGGGGGGGGGGGGGTGGCTAGGCCTCCTGGTTGGGTAGTGGGAGGGGTTAACACTTAAATTACCATAGTGGTAGTAACCGCTAAAATAATTAAGGGATTCCACAACCCACCATGGGAGGCTTAACCAACCACCCCCCCCCTGCTCTGCACTTAGCTGTGATCCCACCTCACTAGGGTTGCGGTTCACCCGCTCCAAGTGCAGGGCTGATTGCAGATGAAACAAAGGCAGCCTGTTTACTGGATTAGTTTCCTACTCTATCCAGTCACCTGCTCTGTTGTTTTTAATGTTGATTTATTGTAGGTTGTGATACTCTTTATAGGTCTACGAACTTGAGAGCATCAACGAGATAGAAGTGATTGGGAAATAATACATAGGTCCAAATTCACGAAAGAGTGCTAAGTTTTAGCATTCCTTTACGTCCTAAGTTTTAGCATTCCTTTACACCCATTCATATGAATGGGAGCTGAGGCATGCTAAAGCTTAACACCTTTTTGTGGATCTGGGACTTAGGCCTATTTTTATTTATAAATTAGGATGCTCGCGCTAACACATGGAAAGCACGATTGAAGGCAATGGGGATTTCCATGTGATTGGTGCTATGACAGTTTATATAATAAGGCCCTAGAGACAATTTTACTAATCAGAGCTAAGACTTTTTAAATATTTCATTAATGTGGCCCTCACTCCCATCAATCAACTGTGGGTTCTTTAAGATGCTGCTTGTGGCATTTGTGTGTCTCCTATTGTCCCTCTTAGTTATGAAAACCACGTAAGGTTCTCTCTTTGCAGTACACTGATATCTTCAGCATTCCAATACAGCAATAACCCTACAATATTATTCTCAGCATATATTTTTTTCTTCACAATACAAATCTATAAAAGGTCATGTGAAACATCAGGGGCCTACGAACTAAGATTATATTTTAAAACATTTTGTGTGTCAAAATTTCAGTCCCAATAAGTAATACAAACCTTCATCAAAAGTACACCCTATGTATGGCAACTTCATACAGATGTAGCATGACTTAACATCTTTGGAGTCGTGGATGCTGGTGGTCACAGCACTGAAGGATTAAAGCTGCGAGGGGTCTCATTCAGAAGTATGAACCTCCTGCAGCATGATCGCAGAAGACACTGTCCCCTGCGCTGCAGACTTTTTCTTGTTCATCTGTGGTGCTGGGAACAGTACTGTAAGTCTTACTACATCTGTACATATGATGCATAATTTGTGGTTGGAAAGGATTTTGTACGCATGGGGGATATTGAATACCTGATTGATACAATTCAAATTAAAAAATAATTATATGTATTTTATTTACTAATAACTAGTATTAGTAAATATAAATTGTTAGTGTAATATACAGTATATAATAGCAATAAGGTGAAAATAACACATGCTTATGTAACCCTGTTTCACCCTGAACACAGAAGCTACTGATGCTGTCCTATACCTGTTGACTTGCAGGAGCCTAAGACTCCGCCACTGGGAGCCTGGGGTGATATACTTACAAATATCGGTGCAGCGCCTCCACCTGAGAGGGATCCCAACGGAGTGGGAGGAGCCCCTCACAGGACACAATTCAATACACACTCACACAACGTATGATATAGCAGTAACCTTTACTGGTCAACTTAACGATCTTAACACTCTATATTGATATGTACTATGGATACAACTACCCACGCACCATGCAAGGCCATAACCCTCCACCGTGTACCCCCACACCGTGTCCACAGTACCAGAGGAGTCGCTTCGTCACCTCACCCACTGAGTGTCCCCAAAAGATGCCCATCCCTCTAGGCGTGATCAGCGCCTTACTGTACAGTATGTTGGTGCACGTTTGGTGAACGGTTCCACTGGGTGTGTCCACACCCGGGCGCGATGACAAATAGAAGTGTAGGATCCGATCCGACGATAGCCTCCGCCGACTGGAACACCTCCCACTAGAATACAGTGATGGTCGCTCTCTCTCTCTCGCAGTCTGGGACAAGACTGTGGTAGCAAGATGTCCACTGAAGCTGCTGTGGCCCTAAGCTGGCTGACTACTAAAGGACAGGGTCCCAAACTACAGGGGCCTTCCTTAAAGCAGCCACAATCTTAGGGTGAGTTGGGGCCTAGCTGGGGCCCATGGGGTCTCTGTCCTAGTGCAGAGGGTCACAGACCCCTGCACCTATACACCCTCCCCTGTCTGTGTCCCAGCTCCAACTGTGGCCCTCCTTGCACACCAAATATATCTCTTGCCTGCTGAGATCCTTGTCTTTCTATTGGCCCTGCTTGGCCACGTGTGCACTTGCCCCGGTGCAGGCTGGGGACTGTAGTGCCCGCAGCATCTACTCCTATCTGCCACGCATGCGCCTAGCACACTGCGCATGCGCGAACTGTAATGGCCGCCGCCGCTCATCTGTGCATGCATGGGCATCCTACGAATGGGGCCTCCCTTACCTGAGACTGCCGCGAGCCGTGGCGATGCGCTCGCCCCCTCTACAATCCCCCGTCCTGCCTCTAACAGCACCTGCCGCCGCCGTGGAGGTAAGGGGGCCACTAGGAGCCCAAGGGGGACCGGGGCTACACATATTATGAAATAATAACTTATATAATGAAGTATCATTCTTGCTTCAAATTAATTTGTTTGTCAATGCATTCTGCTAAATGAAGAGTCTTGTTTATTGCTTATAATAAGTTGCACTTAGTGAAAGATTTTCATGTACTCTCTTTTTTGGCGAACAAAAATATTATTTTGTTTATTTTATACCATTGACATCTGTACACCATATGCAGTTTATTTCTGTGCTCCAAAAATTAATAATAATTTTGACGCTGCGGCACGGATTTGAGAAATGTCAGGTTAATCCATAGGCGCACATGAGCGCAATTAAAAATTAGATTTCTGTGCACCAATTTTGTCCCCGAAAGCTATTTGCATTGCTTAGTACATGGGCCGCTAGATGTTTTGGGGATTATACCGATAGCCTGGAAAATACTTGCAGGAAAAATAGTGGAAATGTTAGCAGCAGGCAGTCTGTTTCCCCTTAGCAACCTTCAGAGGCAGGGAACATACGTATGGCTACATCTGTATGTAACAGTTTGCGTAGTGCAAATCTGGAGAATTAAACAGCAATTGAATGTCTCTGTAAAACTGGTGCAGAAAACAGTATCAATCAGAATACTTTGATACATAATAATGTAAAATAAACGAATCAAGAGAAAACATCCTCTGTCATATTTATGTTCATGTCACGTAATCACGTAGCAGATTCTCATTATAAGCAAGTCAAAAAGCTGATTTGCATTAAGTAAAATCCTCTCGGTTTTATGTCAATAAACTACTTAATACTCCCTGTGTAACATGTCTGATACCAAATAAACATCCATTGCCATGGAGAAATAACAGCTTTAGCAGTCATAAATCAGACATAACTCAAAGTGACCCTTTTACACCATGTAATAATACCCTGGAAACAGTGAAAATATATGTACACACTGGTTTTATGCGACAACCCAGGGGGTCAAATAAAAAATGTTCTTTCACGAGAGCATAATGCTAACAATATTATTTAAGTAGTGACTTATAGAGAAAGTGTTCCTATTGATGCAGTAGATTAAATACAGTTATCAACAAACAGATTTCAGTTTGTTTCACATATAGGAGTCTATGGGCTAGAGTTACTAAACTTCAACAATGCATGAAATTTGAGTTCATGTAAATGAAGAGTAGTTATTTTTACCTCAGGAGTTGAATTGTTTTTACCAATGCTATATTGGTGCGTTCATTTTAATGGCAAACAACTCAATAAAAATTAGCATGCAAAGGAGTAATTAATGGCCAATTACTTATTCTCATGTTATACACAAATATCACATAACTACCAAAAACTATTGCCAGTTTTTACAGTATCACCTACAGTACCCCATGATGACATGAAGCCTATCTTCACAGTGTCTATATGTCCAATATATACTGTACTTAAGCAAGATAAGATCAGCCAACCTATGGTAAGTAATACAAATACATAATATTTACATTATAACACATACGTATATATTGACACCTGTGACAGAGTGACAGTCTGTGTTTGCTAGAGAGGGCTTGCCGTATGTACTGTATGCTTTCCAGAATGCGGGAGGTTAAACTCCTCTGGAGAGGCAATCAGCTAGGGTGTTCCATTAACTGCTTATTGCAAAGGGGTTTAAAGGCATTTAGTAAGCTGCCAGAGCTGAAAGACTTTCCACAACCAGAAAGGGAGCCAGATGGTATGGTTCTCCAGGTCTGTTGGGTGCAGGACCGGCTGGGAATTTCTGGGAGCCCACATCTACAATGGAACCTCCACAGCCTGCGGAGGAAGCAGGACTGGCCTTTTTGAAGGTATCTCACTGCCCAGAGAGATTTTCTGGAGACTCCTGTGATGGATTTCCCAGCACTGCAAGTTAAGGACTTTATATTTTGTAGTGTAAAAAAATGGAAGTTAGCCTAGCTATCTAGTTGGTCAGTCAGGACCATGGTTATGTTTAGTTAGCCTCTATAATGTGGAGTAGGCTTTTATTTTATCATTTGGTTTTGCTTAAAGGGACTGTTTGCCTACAATATTTTTTTTGGGGGATGTGTGTAAATAAACCACTGAAGGTTTTATTACAGCCTCAAATACACTGTGTTGACTCTTACTGACCCTACTGTGAGGCTGTCCTGCCACACCCCTAATTTCAAGTGGCCAGCTAGTTGTGGTCAACCCAAGTGCAGATCAAAGAGTAAGGAAAGATTTGCTGCCATAGCATCTTCAGTTGCTTTGGGCAACATCAAAGTCTATTAAACTGTATTTATAGTGGAAGAGGAGAAAAATGGAATGACCCTGCATTACTGTATGTCCTCAAGGGCCTGCTTGTGGACATCTATAAAACTAAGGGCCTCATGCTATAAGCAGCGACATGCCACTTATCACCAGCTTATCGCCAAAAAAGCCTACAGCAATTCTGTAAGCCCCGATAAGCTGGCGATAAGAGCAAAAATCGCCAAAAGCACACTGATAAGCTACTTATCGCCGCTTATCACAAGCTTCTCAAACTCACTCATTTCTAGTAGCCCCGATCAGCTTATCAAGACTGATCACCACTCTAGAATGGATATTTCCTCTCCAAATCATCCCGCCACAAAAAGTTGGCAAGAAGGTGGTGAGAAGCTGCTGAGATGGCACTTAGAAAAAAAATGCCTTTTTCCTGCATCAGATTGATGCCGGGAGACTCCGGAGCTTAATCCATTAATATCAGCACCGGAGACCTCCGGCATGAATCAGATTCATGAAAAATGCATTTACAGGCAACTTCATTACCGTAGCAGCTAACCGCTAAGGCAATGAAGGGGTTAACCACCAGTGCCATGCTTATTGTGGGTAGCAGGGTTGGGAGAAGGTGGTATTTGGCCCTTGGTGGGTGGTTAGGCCTTGCGGGGGGCTTGAGGGTGGACTTAACCCCTTCATTACCTTAGTGGTTAATACTAACGGGGTCCATGGGTTGTCCCCACGGGTGTCTGGGGTTCCCCGGGTGGTTCCTGTACAGTATAGTAATGTGCAAAATAACTATTATCCAGATATGGATAATAGATTATTTGCCCATTATTAAACACAACATAAGCCATCCAGCATAAATAAACTAAATAAAAACTATTCTACTTAGCCCTGCCAACATGAAGGGTTTCCACATCAGCATATTGCAGGGCCATGTCCTCCGATGCCAGCAACATGTCAGGAATCCACTACTGGCTTTGGCTGGAGCCCATCCACCCGGAGCTTTGCAGGTTCCAGACAAACTATTCCCTGCTTCTGCAATCACCTGTCTCCTGCTACCTCCTGTGCAGCTCTGGCCTGATTGGCCTCCTATGCTATTTAGTTCCTTCCCCGCCCTCAGGAAGTTGCTGGACATAGACTTTGCAATCCAAGTTGCAAGTACTGTGCTTGTCACAGACTCTCTGTTTGGCCTGCTAGGCCTCCTTGTGCCTTGTATCCTGCTTCCAGTCCCCTGCATCCCAAGGCCTTCTTGCATAGCAGCCCCGGTGCTGCTTTCCTTGTTCCTGGCAGACTTCACCTTTGCCGCGCTGTAGCGGCTACGCTGGTTTCCCCAGCGTTTCCTGTGGCATGTCTGCACCTCTGGTTCCTGCTTCCTCCAAGTGGAGTTTACTCCTGGCCTTTTCCTGATGCACTGCAGCACCTTTGCTGAAGCATCTCCGCTGCAGTGGCTTCTCTCAAGGTTCTAGCCTCCTATGCTGAAGTACCTTCACCCAAGATTTTCTGTTGATGACCTCGGCTTGTTTCCTCGACCACCGTTCCTGTGCCGCCTGCCTTGACCCCTGCCTGGATAACGTTAACCCTACTTTCTCCAATCCTGACCTAGCTATGTCTGATTATGGAATCCGCACTCTGGACCTGACTCTGTGGCTTAAGGTCGGTGCTTATACATCCCCACCTCAGCCCCGCGGTCCGGTACAAGTTTGTGGCAAGCACGTACGTTACACAACAATACATAAAAAATACAATCTAATGGCCCCTAACCCCTTAATCACCTTAGCGGTTAATAACTGCTACAGTAATTAAGGGGCTAACCCACCCTGCCCCACTACCCACCCTGGAGGCCTAACCACCCACCCCAAACCCACTATACCCACCATGTACTCATTGAGTGGCATAGTAGTAGATCATACCCATATAATATGGGCGTGATAAGCTACTATATCAGTCAATGGTCATACTAATACAAAAGCATGACTGTCAAAAATACACAAGAATAAAACAGATACAACAAGCACCTAAACACCCAGAAACAAAAATTAAAAGTACTAGCAAACCAAGCAATTAACTAAATAAAACCACTAGCCAATCAATTAAAGAAATAAAACCACTAGGCATTCAATAAAATAATTCAAACCATTATGCAATCAATTACAGAAATCATACCACTAGCCAAAAAAATACATTTAATACCTAAAAGCAGTAACCAACACAACAATTAATTCATACAACCACTAGGCAGCACATTATTAAAACCAGTAGCCACCAAAATACATCATTAAATAAAATCGCTAACCAATCTGTAAAAAGAAAAAAAACAAGCCATGACAATTCAAATCAATTTAATCTAAACAATAAAAAGACATAGAAAATAAAACAGTCAATAGTAGAAATGCATTTGCCAAAAAATGCATTGACTTCCACTGTATTCATCTGTACCATAAACAGGTACAGATTAATACATTAGCAGTCAATGGGCATTGAAAAACATAAGAAAAGAAAAATCCAATCAAAAAACCTGTAAAAATAAAAGTACATACTGTACATTCAATATTTATCTTACCTTCAGAAACGTTAGCCCTCCAAATCCTGGGGAATCAGCAATCTCTCGTACCGTGACATCACAAAACACAATCCAACGCCATCCACCGTGAAGATCAAGGACTGGTAACAAAAATCTCCTTTCTATAATCTTGCATCATCTTCTTCTTTCTTCATCTGTGATTATTTCTTGTTTTCTTTATCTTCTGTCTTTATCTTCATCTCTTAATCCAATAACCCAATGTTAAATCCACGATGTTTACCCAACGGCTTCTTGAGCTCAAATGAGACGCTACAGCCTTAAATATGGCATGTGACATTACATTTGGGCGGCAAATAGTTCACACGCTATCTGATTGGCTGTGAAAACCATGTGCCCTTTTTTTAATGTGACGTAATGAAAGGGACTGAATCCGGCCAATCAGAATTGCTGTGCTTCCTTTCCCTTTAACATGACGGCACCAAATCCAACATGGCGCCGTCACATGGTATGTTGGCCAATCAGATTGTGAGAACTTTATCCCCAATCTGATTGGTTGTAGTAGCTACTGGTTTTAATTAAATGTGTTGCCTAGTAGTTGTATGAATTAATTGTTGTGTTGGTTACTGCTTTTAGGTATTAAATCTTTTTTGGCTAGTGGTATGATTTATGTAATTGATTGCATAGTGGTTTTAATGATTTATTTAGTAAATTGCTTAATTGGCTAGTGATTTTAATTTTAGTTTCTGGGTATTTAGGTGCTTGTTGTATCAGTTTTATTATTGTGTATTTTTGACATTCAAGCTTTTGTATTAGGGTGACCATTGACTGATATAGTAGCCTTTCATGCCCATATTATATAGGTATGATGTATTACTATGCCACTAAATGGGTACAGGGTTGGTATAGTGGGTCTGGGGTGGGTGGATAGGCCTCCCGGGTGGGTAGTGGGGCAAGATGGGTTAACCCCTTAATTACTAAAGCGGTTATTAACCACTAAGGTGATTAAGGGGTTAGGAGCCATTAGATTGTATTTTTTTTATGTATTGTTGCTGGCATCGGAGGACATGGCCCTGCAATATGGTTACAAGGATGCCTTTCATGTTGGCAGAGGAAAGTAGAACAGTTTTTATATACTTTTTTTATGCTGGCTAATATTTTGTTTAATAATGGGCAAATAATCTATTATCAATATCTGGATAATAGTTATTTTGCACATTATAGTACTGTATGTGTTTGGTGGGGGGGAAGTGTATTTATTGAAATATAAGCCATGTTTTTGTTTTTTTAAATACAGGAATGGTACCGCAGGCCAGCGGGGACCCACGGGGACCACCCGAGGACCCACGTACTCCAATGGGGAACACCCGAGGACCCCCGGATGCCCATGGGGACCACCTGAGGACACCTGCGGGGACCACCCAGGGACCCCTGTGGGCCCCCGGACACCTGCAGTGACCACCCAAGGGCCCACAGACACCTGTGGGAACCACCCTAGGGCCCTCAGACACCCGTGGGGATGACCTGGGGACCCCAAGACATCCGCAGGGACCACACCCCGTTGGGGCCCACGGACATGCACGAGGATCACCTGGAGGCCCACAGAGCCTAGCAAGGACCACTCGAGGGCCCCCATGCAGTTGATGTGGTCTACTTAAATTTTGAAAAGGCTTTTGATATGGTTTCACACAACAGGTTGGTGTACAAAATAAAGAAAATTGGACTCAGTAATAATATATGCACCTGGATTGAAAACTGGTTAAAGGACAGACAACAGAGGGTTGTCATAAATGGAACTTTTTCAGGTTGGGCTAAAGTCGTGAGTGAAGTACCTCAGGGATCGGTACTTGGACCCCTGCTTTTTAACTTGTTTATTAATGACCTTGAGGTTTGGATCGAGAGCAAAGTCTCCATCTTTGCTGATGATACTAAATTGTGTAAGGTAATAGAATCAGAGCAGGATGTAATTTCTCTTCAGAAGGACTTGGAGAGACTGGAAACGTGGGCAGGTAAATGGCAAATGAGGTTTAATACAGATTAATGTAAGGTTATGCATTTGGGATGCAAGAATTAAAAGGCGACTTACAAATTAAATGGAGATATATTGGGGGAATCCTTGATGGAGAAGGATTGTTAACTGCAGGCTTAGCAATAGTGCCCAATGTCATGCAGTAGCTGCAAAGGCAAACAAGATCTTCTCTTTCATCAAACGGGCAATGAATGGAAGGGAAGTAAACATAATTATGCCCCTTTACAAAGCACTAGTAGACCACACCTTGAATATGGAGTACAATGTTGGGCACCACTCCTTAGAAAAGACATTATGGAACTAGAGAGAGTGCAGAGAAGAGCCACCAAATTAATAAAGGGGATGGACAATCTAACTTATGAGAAGAGGCTAGCTAAATTAGATTTATTTACATTAGAAAAGAGGCGTCTAAGAGGGAATATGATAACTATATACAAATATATTCGGGGACAATACAAGGAGCTTTCAAAAGAACTATTCATCCCGCGAGCAGTACTAAGGACTCGGGGCCATCCCTTAAGTTTGGAGGAAAGGAAATTTCACCAGCAACAAAGGAAAGGGTTCTTTACACTAAGGGTAATTAAAATGTGGAATTCATTACCCATGGAGACTGTGATGGCAGATACAATAGATTTGTTCAAAAAAAGGTTGGACATCTTTTTAGATGGGAAAGGTATATAGGGATATACCAAATAAGTATACATGGGAACGATGTTGATCCAGGGATTAATCCGATTGCCAATTCTTGGAGTCAGGAAGGAATTAATTTTTCCCCTTTATGGGGTTTTTTGTTTTCCTTCCTCTGGATCAATAAGTAAGTATAGATATAGGATAAAGTATCTGTTGTCTAAATTTAGCATAGGTTGAACTTGATGGACCTATGTCTTTTTTCAACCTCGTCTACTATGTAACTATGTAACATGGGAACCCCCCAGGGTGCACTGTGGGGCCTGCAGACACCTGTGGGGACCACCCGGGGAAACCCCGCCAGCCTGTGGTATTAATTCTGTGTGTAAAAAAAATAAATAATGTGGGGTCACAGGGGGTGGGTTGTGGATTGGTGGTTATTACATATTTTAATTGTATTACTAGTGTATTGTAACAGGGGGTCTCCGGAGCAGAACCACATTGATTTCAGGTCCGGGGACCCTCTGCTTCCCGAGATACAGCCCATTATAGGGTGCCAATACCTCCTATGCATGTAAATGTCCTGCGTCACGTGACCGGGACATTTCAATGCATAGGAGATACCAGCACCCCATAATGGGGAACTGTATCTCGGGAAGCACGGGGTCACGTAGAACTCGCCGGGTGAGCCCTTTTCAGAGGGAAGATTATCTAAGAGACGGCTGATCGCCATTTGTTGAAATGTTGCTATCATTGGTATTCGGGGCTTTCTGCATACTGTGATAGCAACGCTGTAAAAAATAGCGATTTAAAAACCCTGGCAATTTTTTTCTATCGGACTTTACTGCATGAGGCCCTACATCTGGAGACATTTACTGGCTGCAAGTCTTTCCCCAGAGAGATGTGTAGGAAACCACCTTTGATTTAGAGTCTAAATGACTGGATTCCTTTTATGAGCACACCTAGTACCACCTAGACTCCAGGATTGAAAGCGTTAAAATGACTTCTGTATACATATTATGAGAAGCCTCTTATTTTACATATGTATAACCTTTATGTTTCTACATTGGACATTGAAAAATATGTTTGGAGGTACACTGTTAAATATATTAACCTCAGAGTCACTAATCAATATGATGTTGAGTGCAAATTCCTGTACAGTAGCATTGTAAAAACTGACACTGGAATAAGGGATATGGACTTGCATTTTTCATATTGGCAAGAATAAAGAATTTATATTATTGGGAAATGCTGAATGTGTGTGATAGAAAGATTACTGTCTATGTACACATGTACAAGTAAATAAGCAAAA
This sequence comes from Ascaphus truei, assembly GCF_040206685.1. Taxonomy (NCBI): domain Eukaryota; kingdom Metazoa; phylum Chordata; class Amphibia; order Anura; family Ascaphidae; genus Ascaphus; species Ascaphus truei. Next base: position 241,325,297 of record NC_134486.1, on the reverse strand, counting down.
GTGCTTCACAAAAAGCAGCAATTATTTTAAATTGTGTGTCCGATGAAAGTATAAATAACCCCCAGGTGGAGTGCTGCTCCAAGTTAAGACCTTACAAATTGTTTTTAAAGAGCTTTTCAAATGTGTACCAGGGTGTACTATAGGGGGGAGAATGTTAAAAAGGATGGAGGAGATTTTAAACTAGGATGGAGGAGGGAGGGAAATGAAACAGATAACAAACTAAATAGAATAGATGAGCAAATAGCAAGGGGTTATGGAGGTAGAATGGGGGCAAGTACGAGTTTGGCAAGCAGCGAGACACCCACTGTAAATACAGATAATACTAGAAAACTTAAGACTAAACCAAATTGGCACAGAAAGGAAGGAACAGATAAGATAATAGTACAGGCTGAAAAAAAACTTAAATGCATGCTTGCTAATGCAAGAATCAAATGAACAGTGATATGCTGCACAACATTAGTCAAAAAACAAAACAGTATTACCGGTGCTGCTGGTTCAAAGGGATACCTGTCACAAATATCCAAGCTTGAACTGTGAAAAGGAAAGATCCAGCGCTCCATGGATTTGCAAAAGTATCAAATTTATTGCGCCATACACAGTGTATGGCGCAATAAATTTGATACTTTTGCAAATCCGTGGAGTACTGGCTTTCCTTTTCACTGCTAATGCAAGAAGCCTGATAGATAAAATGGGTGAGCTTGAATTAATAGCTGCAAGAGAGCAGTATGATATCATAGGCATTACTGAAACATGGTGGGATGAAACAAAATACTGGACAGTTAATTTAGAAGATTATTCCCTTTTTCGGAAGGATCGAATAAATAGAAGGGGAGGTGGAGTATGTTTATATGTTAAACCGGATCTAAAACCTATTATAAGGGAAGATGTTTACGAAGGGAATGATGAAAATGTAGAGACCTTGTGGATAGAAATTAGCAGAGGAGGTAAAAAGATAAAGAAAGTGTTTGTAGTGATATGCTATAAATCACCAAATATCTGTGAGATTGAGGAAGCTAAAATACTTTTGCAAATGGAGAAGGCATCAAAACTGGGTCATGTTTGCATAATGGGGGATTTTAATTTTTCAGACATAGACTGGGGCAAGGAGATTAGCATTACAACAAAAGGAAACAGGTTTTTGGGGGTGCTTAAAGACAATTACATTACCCAAATTATTGAGGAACCCACCCGGAGAGGGGCAATACTGGATTTGGTAATACTGTATAAAACAATGTAGAAGTAATACCCAAATGTTCCAGGACTTGAATATTTGCTAACAGTGATCATAACATGGTCTCATTTGAAATAAAGTATCAAAAAATAGATTACTTGGGTTGAACAAAGACCTTAAACTTAAGAAATGCAGATTTTATTAAACTGAGGACAAGTCTACAAAGAATAAATTGGGATGATGTTTATGTAGAGAAAATGTAGAAGATAAATGGGCAGTCTTTAAAACATTGGGGGCTATGCACTAAGCTCAATGGCTTTGCGTTCTGATTTGGCCAAAAAGCAGGTTTGTTAAAAAGTGAAGCCGGGGACGCGATGCACTAAGGCCTTGAGGCCATTTTTTTAACGTACCTGCTCAAAATAGCTCAGAACAGCCACAGCGTACGTGATGCTTTTCCCCCCCCTGTTAGCGTTCTGAACCTTTCCGTACGCTAGCTGATAGAAAAAAAAGCCGCATGTAACATTTGCATGGAGATTTGCCATCTCCATCCAAGACTGTTACAAGTGATCATACACTAAATAAATATATTTTAATAATAGTGTACATGAGCAGGGGGTCTCCTGAGCTGAACCGCATTGGTTTCAGGTCCGAGGACCCCCTACTTCAGGAGATATACGCCCCATTATGGGGTGCCAGTATCCGCTGCAGGTTAAAGCTCCTGCGTCATGTGACTGGGTTATTTACAGTCTGCAGGGGATACCGGCACCCCATAAAGGGGCCTATATCTTCTGAAGTAGGGCGTCCTCGGACCTTAAACCAATGCGGTTCAGCTCAGGAGACCCCCTGCACATCTACACTAGTATTAAAACACACATAACAATAAACAATAAGTCATTACCGTAGCGGCTATACGCTATGGTAATGAAGTAGCATTAATGTATTTTTAATAATAGTGTGCAGGAGCAGGGGGTCCCCTGAGCTGAACCGCATTTATTTCTGCCTCAGAGACCCCCTGCTTCCCGAGTTACGGCCCCGGTATGGGGCATCGGGTGCCAGTGCCGCTGCCATCTTTATAGCGTCCAAGACGCGACGTGAGCTCTATAAAGATGGCGTCCGCACTGGCACCGATGCCCCAAACCGGGGCCTGTAACTCGGGAAGCAGGGGATCTCTGAGGCAGAAATCAATGCGGTTCAGCTCAGGGGACACCCTGCTCACGCACACTATTAATAAAAATACATTAATGCAGCTTCATTACCTTAGTGGATAGCCGCTAAGGCAATGAAGGGGTTAAGGCACATTAGCATGTTTATTGGGGAAAATTGCCCCCAATAAACAACACGCATCCACCCCGACCCCTAACACATACAGTACTGTAATGGGCAAAATTACTATTATCCACATATGGATAATAATGCATGTGCCCATTTAAGATACATATAAATTACAATAAATACAATAAAAACATTGTACACTTACGTTTTACAGGCACCCACGATGAAGGCCGTCTTCATCCTCATCTTCATTCTGCCCATGCTTCTCCGGTGCTGCAAAACATGCACAACAATCACAATAGCCAATGTAATGTCCCCTAACCCCTTAATCACCATAGCGGTTATTAACCGCTACAGTCATTAAGGGGTTAACCCACCCTCACCCACCACTCGGGAGGCCTACATACCCTCCCACACTACCCCCCCACCCCGTGAGGCCTAACCACCCTCACCCACTACCCACAAGGGAGGCCTACCCACATACCCGTGGGCCAATACACCCCCCCCCCCCCAACACATACAGTACAATAATGTTTAAAATAACTATTATCCAGATTTGGATAATATATTATTTAGCTATTATGAAACACATAAAACATGCATAAATCAAAACATGAATTTTTAATCTTAAATCACCACATTGCATGTTAAAATAAATCCAGCATCTATTATAAATATAAGCCAACAAATCAGCAGCTCCACAAATGTATATGAAATGTCACACAATTGCATAGTGTGTACATGATGCAATTAATCTGTGCATCATGTAACACTATGCAAAATATATGTAACAATAAAATACACTATGAACAATGTCCCCTAACCACCAATGCCATCCTGAAAATCAATTATAAACTAACCAACATCAATACAATTAGATCAATCAATTAATCCATTTCCTCAAACAATTAAAATACAATACAAATCAATTATACAATTCCCACCATTATTCTAATCTAACTACAATAAAGAAGCCATTACCTAAATACAAATTACATTATTCACAACAATGACAAAATAAAGATGCTAAATACATTATCCATACATGAAAAGAACCTCAACATGAGCCAAACAATCAATTATTATCCCTGTATGTCTATCCATACAGATAGATAAACATAACATACAGGGGCAATAATAGAGCATAAAATACAAAGCATTTACATACAAAATTCACATACAATACACCCATTCAGTGTCCACGAATGTATGTATATACATAGATACATTAACGGGCATTAAATGGGACTGAAAAAATAAAAAACATGAATGAAAAATCATAAAAACCTGTAAAAGTAAAAATAATATACTTTTCTTTTGTTTACTCACCATTAGATGCCCACTCACCGAAATCCAGGTGACCCGGAAGCATAGGAACCAATCCACAGGTAAGCCATAAAATAAAAAAACCATAACAAATCCACGTCTGTGTCTTCTTTCTTCTTTGGGGTCTTTTGGGGTCTTCTGGGGTCTTCTTCCTGCTTCTTCTGTCTTCTTCCTTCTTCTTACGCCAGGCCCTTCTTCTCTTCTTAGTAGGGGAGATGTTCCCTCCTCGCCGACTAGCTTCAAAATGAGGCGACAAATGCTTTTATAGGCCTATGACGTCACATTTTGGTCAAATGTTTCCCACGGTCCTGATTGGGCCGTGAAAAACATGTGATTTGGCCGAGCCAAAAAAAAATGATAACGTCATTTAAAGGTAATGAAAGTACAGCCAATCAGAATGGCTTTGCTTCAATTGCCTTTAAGATGACGTCATTAAAAGAAACATGGCCGGTCTCAAATGGTACGGTAGCCAATCAGAGCGTGAAAACTCCATCCCACCTCTGATTGGCTCTAGTAGACCATGTGACAGAGGATTGGGGGAGAACGGATGTGATGTCTTTGAAAGCCTGTCACATGGTACTAGAGCCAATCAGAGTTGCGATGTATTTCCCACGCTCTGATTGGCTACCGTACAATGTGAGACCGGCCATGTTTCTTTTAATGACGTCATCTTAAAGGTAATTGAAGCAAAGCCATTCTGATTGGCTGTGCTTTCATTACCTTTAAATGACGTCATCATTTTTTTTTGGCTCGGCCAAATCACATGTTTTTTACAGCCCAATCAGGACCGTGGGAAATATTTGACCAAAATGTGACATCATAGGCCTATAAAAGCCTATGTCGCCTCATTTTTAAGCTAGTCGGCGAGAAGGGAACATCTCCCCTCCTAAGAAGAGAAGAAGGGTGTGGCGTAAGAAGAAAGAAGAAGACGGAAGAAGCCGGAAGAAGACCCCAGAAGACCCCAAAAGATCCCAAAGAAGAAAGAAGACACAGAAGTGGATTTGTTATGGTTTTTTATTTTATGGCTTACCTGTGGATTGGTTCCTGTGCTTCCAGGTCGCTTGGATTTCGTGAGTGTGCATCTAATGGTTAGTAAACAAAAGAAAAGTTTATTATTTTTAATTTTACAGGTTTTTATGATTTTTCATTCATGTCTTTTATTTTTTCAGTCCCATTTAATGCCCGTTAATGTATATTTGCAGTGTTCGACAAACCTATATATTTGCACGCCATGGGCGAGTGGATTTAACAACGTGGCGAGCTCCTATTGGCCCAAGCAGCACACGTGTGGTACTAGGTGGCGAGTAGATTTTTTTGTTTGGCGAGTAGATTTTTTGGTGATTTGTCGACCACTGTATATATGTATATACATACATTCACGGACACTGAATGGGTGTATTGTATGTGAATTTTGTATGGAAATGCATTGTTTTTTATGCTGTATTATTGCCCATGTACACTACCGACACACTTTATTGAAGTGTGGTCGGTACCGCAAGCCGGGAAATCTCCCGGCTTGCTAGTGGCCGCCCCTCGGCGTGCCGCGCGTCATAGACGCGCGGTCACGCGTCATCGGGAGCGTGCGCCCCCTGCACGCATGTCCAGGGGCTCCCCGAGGGAGCCCTGGTGTCCCGCGATCGCGGGACAGCGGCAGGGGGTTCCGGGGGACCCGGCGGACCCGGCAGCGGTAGGGAGAGCGCCCCGATTGGAGGGCGCTCTTCCGCTGCTTCGGCGCGCGCCCGTCACACTCGGGCGCGCGCCAGGCTACTGCTGCGGCACAGAACGGGCAAATGCTCGAATAAACTGTGCCGCAGCAGTATTTTATGTATATCTATCTATATGGATAGACATACAGGGATAATTATTGATTGGTTTGCTAATGTTTATGTTCTTTTCATGTATGGCTAAGGTATTTATCAGCTTTATTTTAAAACTATAATCTGTATAATACCAGGAAAAGCACTCTGTATTAGATTTGTCGCAATCAAACTGCACGCAAGTTCCCATGGGTGTGGAAGGTGGAATGGAGTAAGCAATAACTATTTAAAAGTGGGAGAGGGTGAGCTTCAAACTAGGGAAGGAGGAGCCACCCTCCAAATCAGCTAGGACCAGCTGAACAAGAATTACAAAACATACAGGACCCCTATAAGCTCATATTGAACCCCAAAGTAAGCACAACATATATATATATATATATATATATATATATATATATATATATATATATATATATATATATATATATATATGCGTATAAGTGTCAAAGAGGAGTGCTACTGAGCATGGCAATATATATTTAAAACCAATATATATATTGTGGTTACTTTGGGGGTTCAATATGAGCTTATAGGGGTCCTGTATGTTTTGTAAACGATAATAAAAATGTAATTTTAATAGAGCAAAATTTTTTAAAATACTGTAGTAATCACACAAAACAGATATATACTGTATGCAAATATTAAAATATATCATAAATTGGTAAGTATGAGAGGCAGTGATAATCTGCATTACCTGGGTTTGCAAATATCATATACTGAAAATACTTAATGTATAGGAAAGGCAGGAATGTTTCAGGAGAAAGCACAAGTCTACACTGTAGCCAAGATGATGCAATACCTTATGTGGTCAATGGGGATCAATTCACACGCACTAAAGTGTCGGTATATCCTAACCACAAAGGACACACGTCAATGTAGCCAAAGCTCCTGCCTAAAAGCAACAGTTACAATGGTATGTAGTCTCTAGTGTAGTCAAGAGACACAGCTGTTGCTTGAACATAAATTGTTCCCAGATAGTTAAAAAACAACATAATAGAAAATGAGCCATAAACAATCACAGCCACAGAGGCAAAATAAACCTGCATGACATCCTCCAAATGGCATTGAATTTCCATCAAAATGCACATTCAATATAATGTCATTACAAATAATGAGCTTGTAGGCACAATAATAGTCAATAGCGCTGTTGGGGCTGTTTTGGGCTCATATTCCATGATGTGGCCAGTACTCGTCTCGTGGCCGCAAGAGGAGACAGCTTCTAACCCCAGCTGGAAATGCCGACAACCCAAGTCTGCTGAGGCTGCGGATGGCATTTTATGAAAGCACCAGCTGACTTGAAGCATTATGTTTGCATTTGGTCAGGAGTGCCAATTCAATATATTGAAGATTATATAATTCTGTATGCGCACATCTCTTTCATTTATGGGGAATTACCAAACTGCATTTAAGTGAACATATCTGTGTACAAACATCTTAAGGACAAGCTAAGTCTGTCAACAAGGGATCTGGCTATATACTTCATCGCAAAGTGTGAGTAGATTCTTATAATAGATATTCAATCTTACGAATGACGAGACATATTGCACTATGTTTCATAACCCCTTCATTACCTTAGCGATTACTACCGCTAAGGTAATGGCACAAAAATTATCCAAAGGGATAAAGAAGATTCCTCTTATTGCACTCAATATTATATTATTTTAACAGATATAGGACAAAATTGTCCTAGCAAAACAAGTGTGCTGTTGTTGCCTTAAGGGCTATCAGATCGGTATATTCAGTTAAAAACAAAAATAATAAAATTTTATTACATCGAAAATAATAATCTGTGACTCAGTGAAATATTTACAGTGATAAATGTTTCAAAGAATCCTCTATAGGGGTGGAGTGGTTTTGAGACTCTATATTTTCTGTTGCAGACTAGGGGCCTCATGCAGTAAGCGGCGCAAAGTCACTTTTCGGACGTTTTTCTCCAAAAATGCATACCACGATTCAGTAAGCCTCGAAAACTTGGCGAAAAGCAAAAAAGACGCCAAGTTTGTTGGCGGATTTTTTTTCCGCCATCAACGCTGCGAAAAGGCATTTTGCGCCGCAACTAGCCATGTTTTGAAACCCGCTCAATTCTAGTAGTGGCGAGTAGCTTTGCGCCGCTACTCATCACTCTAAAATTGAGATTTTCACGGTAATCCGTCTCGCCCGAAAAAGTTGGCAAGTTGCTGGGGAGAGGCTGCGGATGAGTGGCGAACGGCACTTAGAAAAATTCAGGACTTTTCCTGCCTGCGATTGATGCCGGGGGTCTCCGGAGCTGATACCCATTAATACCAGCACCGGAGCCCCCCGGCATGCATCCGAGGCAGGAAAAATGCATTTAAAGGCCACTTCATGTCCTTAGCGGCTAACTGCTAAGGCAATGAAGGGGTTAACCAGCCGTGCCAGGTTTATTGTGGGTAACGGGGGTGGGTGAAGGTTTTTTTTTGGCCCTTGGTGGTTGTTTGGGGCTTGCGGGGGGGTTGCGGGTAGACTTAACCCCTTCATGACCTTAGCGGTTAATACCACTACGGCCATGAAGGGGTTAAGCCCTCCCGCTACCCACCCGCAAGCCCTAAACAACCACCGTTGAGGCTAATACCCACTTCGGCCACCCCCGCTACCCACAATAAAAAAAATACACACACAACAGCCCCACACTAAATAAATAAATATATATATATATATATATATATATATATATATATATATATATTGTGACAGAAACAAGGGGATGGTAATAAATTCCCTATATAGGGCTCCCAGGATACTGAACAGCTTCTATCCTGTTTAGGCTGGAATGTGCAGCCTCAGAATGCATGCACTCCATCCCACAGTTTGGCAAGTGCTGGAACTGAGGGATGAGGGATCCAGACCAGAGTTTGTCTGCTGCCTGATTTCTGTCACCTGTCCTGCTAAATAGAAATCAGGTATTTAAGGCTGATTTCCTGGTTCCTCTCCCCTCTCCCCAAGAGACTGGAGGCAGGAAGGCTGCTGGAAGCAGAGGCGGAAAAGCCTCTACCCAAACAGGTTAAATCATTCTGTTCTTTTCTCAAATTGCAAAGTTCCTTATTTTTGTTTGTTGGAAGCGGGCAAGCCACCCAACCCCAGTCAGGGTGAACCTCAGTTAAGTTATTGCTTAGATGAGCAGGGTTTTGTTTTGCTTGTCTTTTCTTTTGTATTCAGTGTGGCAGTCTCAGTGCCTGGGACTGAATAAACCAGGCAGTAGCCTGTTTAAAGGAACAGCACGTTACGCCTCGTCATTAAACCTACTCTAAAAGACCATGTTCTAGCAGTCCTGGACAGATGGCGGAGCCCCTAAGTAAGCCGTTTGTCACAATATATATATATAAATATATAAATATATATTACATGAACAACCCCTATACCCCCCTAACATACAGTACATATATGCACAGCAATGATACTATAGGCCGGCGGGGGCCCTCGGGTGTTACCCGCGGGTCTGCAGTACCAATTCTGTGACCCCACAAATTAATTTTAAAACACATACATACTAATAAGTAAATAACCCCCTCCCCCCCTTACACATACAGTATAGTAATGGGCACAATTACTATTATCCACAAATGGATAATAGCTCATTTGCCCATTTAAAATACATAAAGAACAATAAATACATTAAATACATATTGCACTCACCCTTGTCCGGCTGCCACGATGAAGGCCATCCTCATCTTCATCACCGTCCATGCCCCCTCCGATGCTGCAAAACATAAAAAAGAATAAAAACAGCCAATGTAATGTCCCCTAACCCCTTAATCAACATAACGGTTATTAACCGCTACAGTCATTAAGGGGTTAACCCACCCTCACCCACCACTCGGGAGGCCTAAATACCCTCCCCCACTACCCCCCACCCCATGATGCCTAACCACCCTCACTCACCCAATACCAACCCGGGAGGCCTACCCACAGACCCTTGGGGCCAATACCCCCTTCCCCCACCCCCAGTACCCACAATAAAAACAATACACAGCCCCACAATAAACATCATTATATTTATTAAATACTTAACCCACCCCCTGTGCCCCCCCATAAATACATGATTTATTATTTTACATACAGGGTTAATACCCCAGGCCCATGGGAGTCCCCGGTGAGCCTGACGGTTCACCTCACAGACCTACAGTAGCCCAGCACCATGTTTCAAACAGGGTCTGGAGGCCTACGGGTGGTCCCCGCCAGGCGCCGTGGTCCACCAGGTGGTCTCCGCGGGCCACAATGGGGTCCCCACGGGTAGGCCCGCAGCTGTCTGGGGGGCCCCGGGTCAGACCCACAAGTGTCTGAGGGGCCTCGGGTGGTTCCCACAGGGGTCTGGGGGCCCTCGGGTGGTTCCTACGGGTCCGCAGTGCCCCCACAGATTTCGGGCCACCGGTTCTTCCCCGCAGGTGTCCCACGTGGACCCAGCAGCCGTTTACCTGTGAGATGCCCGAGAAGACCGCAGGTGGTCTCCATAGGTCCCCCGCAGACCGGAGGAAACAACCCCGTATATAAAAAAAATAAACATGTCCTATACATTAAATACATCAATCCCCCCCACCCCCCCCAATACATACAGTACAATAATGTGCAAAATAACTATTATCCAGATAGGGATAATAGATTATTTGCCCATTATTAAACACATTAACTAGCATAATAAAATAAATAAAGTTCTACTGACCTCATCAATAAGAAGCCCCCTCGCCAGCAAATTCCGTGTCCTCCGTTGCCAACAAAATTCATAGCCAATACATTGCAATTACATTCTGATATCAATTAACCCCTCAATCACCTTATGGGATAATAACTGCAAAGGTAATTAAGGGGTTAAGCCACCCTGGCCCGATACCCACCCTTCACCCATTCATTTGTGCAGTGGCTTCATCATGCAACTATATATATATATATATGTATATGTATGTATATGTATATATATATATTATATATATATACATATACATACATATACATATATATATATATATATATATATATATATATATATATATATATATATATATACAAACAGTATATATATATATATATATATATATATATATATATATATATATATATATATATGTATATATATATATATATATATATATATATATATATATATACATGATGAACCAATATGCAAAGAAATGTTTAAGGGTTAACAAAAACATGCACAAATAAAAATATCACTTCTCCATATCAGCCACAGTCAAACAAAATCCTATTTCTTAATAAAATCATTCTCATCTGCCAATCAAAAGCATCAAATGCCAATCCAAACATTGAATTTACATTGTTTACATGATGCTTAAAATCTGTGCACCATGTACACTCTGCCAATCAATGTTATAACAATAAAACATTCTAAAGAAAATACAATGAAATCCAAACAAATATACTATTTAAACCAAGCAAGGCAAACAAAATAAATTACCATTAATTAATCAAATCCCAAAACTATTAAAATACCATCCAAATCAATTGCACAATTAACTCTTTTAATCGTTAAACAAACCCATTATCCAACAAAGTTAACATCTGACAAAATAGTTGTACCAAAAAAAAACCCACTATAAAAAAGCAAGCCTCATACTGACCTAAAGTACAGCATACAACACCAAAAATTACATCTATCTAATTAAAAATTACATTACACACATTTAAGAATAGCAGCATATCAAAATACATTTCAATAGTTCAAAACAAGTTTTTCCAAACAAATCATTTCTTACCCTGTATGTATATATCGATAGAGACATACATACATACATACATACATACATACATACATACATACATACATACATACATACATACATACAGTGGCAAGAAATAATAATGGCAAAAAATAGTATCACATATAATAAATGACCAAAAACAGTTAAAGTTTAAAAAAAAAAAAATTATTTTGTTAACTTACCATTAGCTGCACCAGTCTCTGACTCCCGTTGAACCCCAAGCTCTCGAACCAATCCACGCATAGCAACAGGAACCCATAAAATAAAAAACCATAAATAAATAAACCAAGACTTTTTTTTATAATCCAAAGCATCAACGGGATCTTGATCTGTGTTCTTCCGTCTTAATTTTTGTTCTTCTCTGGTCTTCTGGGTCTTCTAGGGGTCTTCTTACTGTCTGCTGCCACGCCCCGGTCCTCTTCTTTCTTCCGGAGATCCGTCCTCCTCGGCGTCTGCCTTCAAAATGAGACGACATAGGCTTTTATAGGCCTATGACGTCACATTGTCGTCATATGGTTCCACGGCCCTGATTGGGCCGTGAAAACCATGTGATTTTGGGAAAAAAAATTAATATTGATGACGTCATTTAAAGACAATGACGTCAGCCAATCAGAATGGCTGTGCTTCAATTGCCTTTAAGATGACGTCATGAAAAGAAAGATGGCCGCCCTCACATGGTACGATAGCCAATCAGAGCGTGGAAAATACAACAATTGGTGTTGTGTGCTGTACTTTAGGTCAGGGTGAGGCTTGATTTTTTATAGTTGTTTTTTTTGGTACTACTATTTTGTCAGATGTTAACTTTGTTGGATAATGGGTTTGTTTAACGATTAAAAGAGTTAATTGTATAATTGATTTGGATGGTATTTTAATTGTTTTGGGATTTGATTAATTAATGGTAATTTATTTCGTTTGCCTTGCTTGGTTTAAATAGTATATTTGTTTGGATTTCATTGTATTTTCTTTAGAATATTTTATTGTTAACATTTATTGGCAGAGTATACATGGTGCACAGATTTTATGCATCATGTATACAATGTAAATTCAATGTTTGGATTGGCATTTGATGCTTTTGATTGGCAGATGATAATGATTTTATTATGAAAGGATTTTGTTTGACTGTGGCTGATATGCAGAAGTGGTATTCTTATTTGTGCATGTTTTTGTTAACCCATAAACATTTCTTTGTATATTGGTTCATCATGTGTATATATATATATGTATATGTCTGTATGTATGTATATATATATGTTAAGAAAAAGAGCGGACCCCGCATCCACAAGATATATACAGGTTACTACATACCGACTTTAATAAATGCTTAATAGCAAGTCAGTGGTGCTACAAGGGCCAGATGTATGATATGAGAAAAAGAGAAAAGGGCCCCAAATAATAGCACTCTAGTATACCAAGTTAATATACAAATACAAATTTTATTAATTCAACTGTCACAGAGCAAAGAATATAAAAGAAAGCATGAAATAATTAAAATCAGGCATGGATCCCCTGTACGTAAGATATGGCTATCATCCTCTAATAATCAAATCAAGATAGACATGATGTCTCAAAATGAAGCAGTGTATACCCTTGAGTATGTCAAACAAGGGGAAGCTAAGTGCTGCAGAAATGGGCTATAATAAGGAGAAAACAGCTCTAACCAAGTAAACAGATCATAATATCAATGCACAATCCAAAAATAAGGTACAAGTGTACAATAATTGGAGCAGAGAATAAAAACTTGGAAAGGCACACTCCAAAACTGTATACTCTAAATCACATGTCACCTAAACATCAAACACATAGGGGTTCATTCAGTAAGCGGCGGAAAGGCACTTCTCGCCACTTTTCTCCCAAAAAAGCCTATCCGTATTCAGAAAGGGGCCAGAAAGTGGCGAGATTAAAAAAAAACGCCAGTTTGGCTAGCGGTTTTTTTGTTTCCGCCGGTGGCGGGGTGAGAAGGCACTTTCCGCCTAAAAATCCAACTTTTTCAGCCACTCTGTATTCTAGTAGAGGCGAGTAGCTAAGCGGAGCTATTCGCCTGGCGAGAATACCGTTTCGCTGGCGGATCAGCCACGCAAGAAAAAGATGGCAAGTTGCTGCTCAGAGGCAGCGGATGAGTGGCGGATCGGCACTTAGAAAAAATTCAGGCCTTTTTCCTGGCTGGGATTGATGCCGGGGGTCTCCGGAGCTGATACCATTAATATCAGCACCGGACCCCCCCGGCATGCATTCGAGGCAGGAAAAATGCATTTAAAGCCCCTTCATTACCCTAGCGGCTAACCGCTAAGGCAATGAAGGGGTTAAAGAGCCGTGCCAGGTTTATTCTGGGTAGCGGGGGTGGGTGAAGGGGGTATTTGGCCCTTGGTGTTTGTTTAGGGCTTGCGGGGGGGTTGCGGGTGCACTTAACCCCTTCACGACAGTAGCGGTTAATACCGCTACGGTCATGAAGGGGTTAAGGCCTCCCGCTACCCACCCGCAAGCCCTAAACAAACACCGTTGGGGCTAATACCCCCTTCACCCACCATCACTACCCACAATAATAAAAAATACACACACCAGCCCCACACTAACTAAATAAATAAATATATATATATATATATATATATAAAAATATATAGGTGTATAGGTATAGGTGTTGTTGGGTATAGGTGTATAGGTATAGGTGTTGTTGGGGTTATATATATATATATATATATATATATATATATATATATATATATATATATATGACCCCAACAACACCTATACCCCCCTAACATACAGTATAGTAATGGGCACAATGGCTATCATCCACAAATGGACAATAGTGCAGTTGTCCATTTAAAATACATACACAACAATAAAGACATTAAATACATATAGCACTCACCCATGTCCCACTGCCACGATGAATGCCATCCTCATCTTCATCCTGCCCATGCCCCATCTGCTTCTGCAAAACAGACACAAGAATTAAAACATCCAATGTAATGTCCCCTAACCCCTTAATCACCATAGCGGTTATTAACCGCTACAGTCATTAAGGGGTTAAGCCACCATCACCCACATACCCTCCCCCACTAACCCCCCCAACCACCCTCACCCACTACCCACAGGGGAGTCCTACCAAATACCCTTGGGGTCAATACCCCCTCCCCCAGCACATACAGTACAATAATGTGCCAAATAACTATTATCCACATAGGGATAATACATTATTTGGCCATTATTAAACACATTCAATACCGTAATAATGTAAAGAAAATTGTACTAACCTCATCAATAAGAAGGCTCCATCGCCAGCATCATCCTTGGGGTCCGTTGCCAAAATAATAAATAGCCAATACATCTCAATTACAATAAAATACCAAGGAACCCCTTAATCACCTTTTCGGGTACTAACCTCAAAGGTAATTAAGGGGTGAAGCCATCCTGCAATGGCAACACCACTTATGCATAACATCCTCAATGAATTAAAAACCAATTTCCTACACAAATCTCAATTAATCATTCAATCTGAAGCCTCAAATGCCACTTAAAACATTGCTTTTACAGTGTATACTGTACATGTAGCATAACATGTAAACTACATGTACACGCTGCAAATCAATGTTAACAATACAGTAATCCAACTCAAATAGCCTGACATCACAAGAAGTATATTATGTCAGCAAATAAAGTCACCATCAATGAATTAACAGACATGAATTACATCCCTAAACAATTAAAATACCATCCATACCAATTACACAATTAACTATAGCTATTGTAACAGAGAACAAGTTCAAAACATACAAAAAAGGACACCAACAATTAAAATATACTATAGCAAGCCTCTCCATAACCTACAGTACAGCATAAAGCCCAAAACTTACATCTCTCTAATAATAAAATACATTTAACACACATCTATCCATAGCAGTATAGCCACAATCATTTACAATACAGAAAATAAAGCTTGAACAACACTATCATTTCTTACCCTGTATGTATATATCTCTCTAGACATACATACATACATACATACATTCAGTGGCAAGAAATGATATGCATAAAAAATATGAATACATGAAAAAGCAAAAAAAAACACAGTTACATTAAATACATTTCTTTATTTAACTTACCATTACTTGCCCCCACCGACTCCCGTTGATCAGCTTACTCACGAACCAATCCACGAACAGGAACCCATAAAATAAAAAACCATAAAATAATAAACATTAAAATAATAAAACACGACAATCCAAGGGTCTTCTAGTTGAAATCCATCTTCATCTGTATTCTTCTACCTTCTTCCGGGGTCTTCTTGCCGTCCGGTGCCACGCCCTGGTCTTCTTTCTTCAGAGGAGGTCCTTCCTCCTCGGCGTCTGGCTTCAAAATGAGACGACATAGGCTTTTAAAGGCCTATGAGGTCACATTTTCGTCATATGGTTCCCACGGCCCTGATTGGGCCGTGAAAACCATGTGTTTTGGCCGATGTAAAAAAAAATGATGACTTCACTTAAAGGCAATGACAGCACAGCCAATCAGAATGGCTTTGCTGCAATTGCCTTTAAGATGACGTCATGAAAACACACATGGCCGGACTCACATGGTACGGCAGCCAATCAGAGCGTGGGAAGTCTATCCCTACTCTGATTGGTTCAAGTACCATGTGACAGAGGCTTGGGGGAGATAGGATGTGACGTTATTGAAAGCCTCTGTCACATGGTACTTGAACCAATCAGAGTAGTGATAGACTTCCCACGCTCTGATTGGCTGCCGTACCATGTGAGTCCGGCCATGTGTGTTTTCATGACGTCATCTTAAAGGCAATTGCAGCAAAGCCATTCTGATTGGCTGTGCTGTCATTGCCTTTAAGTTACGTCATCATTTTTTTTTACATCGGCCAAAACACATGGTTTTCACAGCCCAATCAGGGCCGTGGGAACCATATGACGAAAATGTGACGTCATAGGCCTTTAAAAGCCTATGTCGTCTCATTTTGAAGCCAGACGCCGAGGAGGAAGGACCTCCTCTGAAGAAAGAAGACCAGGGCGTGGCACCGGACGGCAAGAAGACCCCGGAAGAAGGTAGAAGAATACAGATGAAGATGGATTTCAACTAGAAGACCCCTGGATTGTCGTGTTTTATTATTTTAATGTTTATTATTTTATGGTTTTTTATTTTATGGGTTCCTGTTCGTGGATTGGTTCGTGAGTAAGCTGATCAACGGGAGTCGGTGGGGGCAAGTAATGGTAAGTTAAATAAAGAAATGTATTTAATGTAACTGTGTTTTTTTTTGCTTTTTCATATATTCATTTTTTTTTATGCATATCATTTCTTGCCACTGTATGTATGTATGTATGTCTAGAGAGATATATACATACAGGGTAAGAAATGATAGTGTTGTTCAAGCTTTATTTTCTGTATTGTAAATGATTGTGGCTATGCGGCTATGCATAGATGTGTGTTAAATGTATTTTATTATTAGAGAGATGTAAGTTTTGGGCTTTATGCTGTACTGTAGGTTATGGAGAGGCTTGCTATAGTATATTTTAATTGTTGGTGTCCTTTTTTGTATGTTTTGAACTTGTTCTCTGTTACGATAGCTATAGTTAATTGTGTAATTGGTATGGATGGTATTTTAATTGTTTAGGGATGTAATTCATGTCTGTTAATTCATTGATGGTGACTTTATTTGCTGACATAATATACTTCTTGTGATGTCAGGCTATTTGAGTTGGATTACTGTATTGTTAACATTGATTTGCAGCGTGTACATGTAGTTTATATGTTATGCTACATGTATACACTCTAAAAGCAATGTTTTAAATGGCATTTGAGGCTTCAGATTGAATGATTAATTGAGATTTGTGTAGGAAATTGGTTTTTAATTCATTGAGGATGTTATGCATAAGTGGTGTTGCCATTGCAGGATGGCTTCACCCCTTAATTACCTTTGAGGTTAGTACCCGAAAAGGTGATTAAGGGGTTCCTTGGTATTTTATTGTAATTGAGATGTATTGGCTATTTATTATTTTGGCAACGGACCCCAAGGATGATGCTGGCGACGGAGCCTTCTTATTGATGAGGTTAGTACAATTTTCTTTACATTATTACGGTATTGAATGTATTTAATAATGGCCAAATAATGTATTATCCATATGTGGATAATAGTTATTTGGCACATTATTGTACTGTATGTGCTGGGGGAGGGGGTATTGGCCCCAAGGGTATTTGGTAGGACTCCCCTGTGGGTAGTGGGTGAGGGTGGTTGGGGGGGTTAGTGGGGGAGGGTATGTGGGTGATGGTGGCTTAACCCCTTAATGACTGTAGCGGTTAATAACCGCTATGGTGATTAAGGGGTTAGGGGACATTACATTGGATGTTTTAATTCTTGTGTCTGTTTTGCAGAAGCGGATGGGGCATGGGCAGGATGAAGACGAGTATGGCCTTCATCGTGGCAGCCGCACATGGGTGAGTGCTGTATGTATTTAATGTCTTTATTGTTGAGTATGTATTTTAAATGGACAACTGCACTATTATCCATTTGTGGATAATAGTAATGTTGCCCATTACTGTATTGTATGTTGTGTATTGCTGCTATGTTTATTGGGGGCATTTGTCCCCAATAAACATGCTATTATGCGTTAACCCCTTCATTACCTTAGCGGCTATCCGCTATGGTAATGAAGCAGCATTAATGTATTTTAATAATATTGTGCGGGAGCAGGGGGCCCCCTGAGCTGAACCGCATTTATTTGTGGCTCAGAGACACCCTGCTTCCCGAGTTACAGGCCCCGGTTTGGGGCATCAGTTACAGTGTCGACGCCATGTTTATTGCGGGCACGTAGCCTATGGGACGCTATAAACATGGCGGCGACACTGCCACCCGATCACACATACCGGGGCCTGAAACTCGGGAAGCAGGGGGTCCCTGGTCCACAAAGTGATGCGGTTCAGCTCGGGGGATCCCCTGCTCACTGTACAGTATTATTAAATAAATATTCATGCTGCTTCGCTACCATAGCAGATACCCTGTAAGGTAAGGAACGAGTCTTTATTGATGTGTGTGTTTTATTCATAGTGTAGATGTGCAGAGGGTCTCTGGAGCAGAAACGTTTTTGTTTTAGGTCCGGGGACCCCCTGCTCCCCGAGATACAGGCCCCTTTAGGGGGTGCCGGTATCCCTCTGCTTTGTTTACATGCCGCGGTCACGTGATCGGGACCTTAAATGCAGAGGGATACCGGCACCTCATAAAGGGGGCTGTATCTCGGGAAGCATGGTGTCCCCCGACCTGAAACCAATGCGGTTCAGCTCCGGAGACCCCCTGCACATGTACACTATGAATAAAAGTTGTTTTAAAAATTATTTTTATTGTGCTGAAGTTTGCGCCGAGAGAGCAGCGGATCTCTCTCGGCTGCAAACACAACTCGGCAGGGGACGGCTTCTCGGCAGTTTCTTGCCAGGCAGCCGTCCCGCCACCGGTTACACGCCATTTCATCAAATGGTGGTGGCTAATTCATTCGCCAGGGATTCGCCTCTTACAGCATATAGACAGTTTAACTCGCCAAAAACATGGCTAATTGCTAAACTGGCGAATGCATTTTTTCGCTGCTTACTGCATGAACCCCATAGAGTCATAGAGGAAGCAAAGAGCAATTGCTCAAAACATAATTATGTGTTCCTAAGGGGGGATAAACCAGAGGATCCTGCCTACAGCACCCACTCCTACACGTTTCGGCCAGATGCCTTCAATTGGGAGAGGTGGGGTAGGGAGGATTATGTGCAGACTTAAAAAGGATTATAATTTAGCCCCAAAGCACCGTCACCTGGTAAAATTAGCATAATGAAGTTTATCTCGATGACCTACAGGAGTGTACATAGAGCATTAACCTACTGGGCATATCTCCAGCGATGTCATCAGAAAAAGCCCAGCAGTGCAGGACAATACGCTGCAACACTATCCTAAGATTAGGGCAGGACTGGCAAATGTGTCTCCTCACATAGCGATGTGCGCATGCGGGTGACGTCATCGGGAAATACCCGATGCATTAGTACGTCGCTCACTCCCTGCTCACACTAAGCCAATAAGGCAAGACCCATCATGCAGTAAAGTGCATATGTGCAACCCGACAGTGGCACAATCCGCGCAGAGAAAGCTCCCTCACTCAGAGGGCTTCCCCATGCGCATGCGCAATGCGTCATGCCCAACTAAAACCCCCCCTTATACTTGAGGTAGAATTGCGTGAATCTACTCACCTCCACTAGGGAGAAGGTACAACGAATTTAAGATGTAAACGAATGCCCAGCACACAAGACTAGTGCCCCCAAATAAGTGAACAGACATACACAAATATCTGCAAAGTACCCATAACAGCCAAACAAAGAGTGAATCATCACATATTTGTTTGGTACCTTTCTAAAAATGCTAGAGATGTGCAATACCATTAAATGAAATAAATGTCAATGAAAAATATCGCCATGTGAGGAGACACATTTGCCATTTGTTGCAGTAGCCGGTGTTTCTCTCCCCTCGGTCCTCCCGCTGCCCCCGCGGGTCTGAAGATGTTGCAGTAGCCGGTGTTTCTCTCCCCTCGGTTCTCCCGCTGCCCGCGCAGGGCGGGAGGAAGTAGCGGGGTGTTTCTCACCCCCCTCTCTCCCCTCCGGCGCACGTCACTTCCCGTGTGTGTGTATGTGTGTGTATGGGTATGAGAGAGAGATTGAGTGTTTGTGTGTGTATGGGAGAGAGAGATTGAGAGAGAGTGTGTGTGTATGTGTGTGTGTGTGTGTGTGTGTATGTGTGTGTGTGTATGAGAGAGAGATTGAGTGTTTGTGTGTGTGTGTATGGGAGAGAGAGAATGTGTGTGTGCAGGACACCAGATGTAACCACCCAGTCAGTCACCCCCACCCAGTCAGTCACCCCCCCCCACCCAGTCAGTCACCCCCCCCCCCACCCAGTCAGTCACCCCCCCCCACCCAGTCAGTCACCCCCCCACCCAGTCAGTCACCCCCCCACCCAGTCAGTCACCCCCCCACCCAGTAACCCAGTCAGTCACCCCACCCCCCCACCCAGTCACCCAGTCACCCAGTCAGTCACCCCCACCCCCCCAACCAGTCACACAAGTCAGTCACCCCACCCAGTCAGTCACCCCACCCAGTCAGTCACCCCACTCAGTCAGTCACCCCACCCCCCACCCAGTCACCCAGTCAGTCAAAAGTCATCCAGTCAGTCATCCCAGTCAGTCATAAGTCACCCAGTCAGTCATCCCACCCCCCCACCCAGTCACCCAGTCAGTCAAAGTCACCCAGTCAGTCATCTCACCCCCCACCCAGTCACCCAGTCAGTCATCCCACCCCCCACCCAGTCACCCAGTCAGTCAATGGTTACCCAGTTAGTCAAAGTCACCCAGTCAGTCATTCAATCAGTCAGTCAAAGTCACCCAGTCAGTCATCCCACCCCCCCACCCAGTCACCCAGTCAGTCATCCCACCCCCCACCCAGTCACCCAGTCAGTCATCCCACCCCCCACCCAGTCAGTCATTTACCCCCTGTCTCTCTCCTCTCTCTGTCTCTCCCCCCCCCCTCTCTGTCTCTCCCCTCTCTGTCTCTCCCCTCTCTGTCTCTCTCCCCTCTCTGTCTCTCTACCCTCTCTGTCTCTCTCCCATCTCTGTCTCTCTCCCCTCTCTGTCTCTCCCCTCTCCCCTCTCTGTCTCTCCCCTCTCTGTCTCTCTCCCCTCTCTGTCTCTCTCCCCTCTCTGTCTCTCTCCCCTCTCTGTCTCTCCCCTCTCTGTCTCTCCCCTCTCTGTCTCTCCCCTCTCTGTCTCTCTCCCCTCTCTGTCTCTCTCCCCTCTCTGTCTCTCTCCCCTCTCTGTCTCTCTCCCCTCTCTGTCTCTCTCCCCTCTCTGTCTCTCTGTCGCTCTCCCCTCTTTGTCTCTCTGTCGCTCTCCCCTCTTTGTCTCTCTGTCGCTCTCCCCTCTCTGTCGCTCTCCCCTCTCTGTCGCTCTCCCCTCTCTGTCTCTCTCCCCTCTCTGTCTCTCTCCCCTCTCTGTCTCTCTCCCCTCTCTGTCTCTCTCCCCTCTCTGTCTCTCTCCCCTCTCTGTCTCTCTCCCCTCGCTGTCTCTTTCCCCTCGCTGTCTCTCTCCCCCCTCTCTCTCTCTCTCTCTCTCTCTCTCTCTCTCTCTCTCTCTCTCTCTCTCTCCCCTCTCTCTCTCTCCCCTGTCTCTCTGTCGCTCTCCACTCTCTATCTCTCTGTCGCTCTCCCCCTTTCTGTCTCTCTGTCTCTCTCCCCTCTCTGTCTCTCTCCCCTCTCTGTCTCTCTCCCCTCTCTGTCTCTCTCCCCTCTCTGTCTCTCTCCCCTCTCTGTCTCTCTCCCCTCTCTCTCTCTCACCTCTCTCTCCCCTCTCTCTCTCTCCCCTGTCTCTCTGTCGCTCTCCACTCTCTATCTCTCTGTCGCTCTCCCCTCTCTGTCTCTCTGTCGCTCTCCCCTCTCTGTCTCTCTGTCGCTCTCCCCTCTCTGTCTCTCTGTCTCTCTCCCCCTCTGTCTCTCTCCCCTCTCTGTCTCTCTGTCTCTCTCTCACTCTCTGTCTCTCACCCACACTCTCTCTGTCTCACACTCTCGATCTGGATATCTTATTTACCCTGTATATCTTAACTGCCCTATACTACACCGAAATAACCTATACTGCTTTCTTCCAGAACTGACTCAAGCTTCACACGGGAGACATCGGAATCCCCCCTAACCCAGAAGACAGGTAAGGAACACCTCCCCTCCAATGTATATCATTGTGGGAATGAGGGTACCTGGACATTGGGGGACTGCGGATCAGGTAAGATCCCAGCCAGGATTGCTGCTTTAAATATTGTGAAGCGGGGGCGTCCAGACACTGGTTAAGGGGTGCAGGAAACTAGTCATTCACATCTGGCTTTTTTTTCTAAATCCGACATTTACACACACATACACACACACACACACACACACACACATAACAAGGACTAATTGTAGTATAATGTCATACAACTCTCGCCCCTAAAGAATCTCCGTGTAGGAGGGAAACGCGTAGGGCGTTTGGCGTGGTGACGTCATCAGGGAGGGATCAGAGGGAGTCTGGTATCGTTGGCACATTGTATCTCTGTCTCTGCTACAGACTCATTTTATTTGCGTTTGTTTCCTGGTACAGCAGTTGACTTTCACACTGTGGCAATGTTTGTGTCTGTCTCAGTGCTATTTTGTATATATGTCAGACGGCTCAATGTGATGCATGCTATACATTGATTCATACCAATACTGCTGACATATTGGGGTTTTTTTTGCACCGCACACTACCACTGAGTGCTATTAACTTTTGAGCACGTTTTTTTACAGCAGAACATATGATTGCTTGATGCTGATTGCTCCTTATGGGACATAGTCTCAGTAGCACTGATTTTATTTGGATGGCATGTCCATATACCACAGGTTTACTTGTATGCTGCTTGTATATTTCTAGCAGAGTGTTTAGTCAAAGCTGTTTCCAGGCCTTTGCATTTCTTATCAGCTATATGTGTGATTTATTTGTGTGCTGTGTATGTCAACGTCATTAGGCGTACATTCAATCCACGTACCACCAACTTGTTATTGCGTTGCACCTACAGTGAAAACATTACGTTTTATTAGTTTAAAGCAGCAAGTTACTATTTAATAATACACTGTTTGGTGCTACATCCCACAATTACAGGTTGGTTTGATCGGTATGCTACGCCTCATGCCGCACAACACATGTATGTTGTTATAGTGATTAGAGTCTTGTTAGGGGCTGTTATTCAGAGATCCTGTGTTCTATATTAATAGGCTACATTAGGTGTTAATTAGCTCTTCTGATTCATTTCAGTTATACGCCATAGTGTTATACACCTTGAGCCCAACCCTACCTCCCTATCTCCCTCTCTGTATAAGTACATTGTGTGTATATTATTAATATTCTGTATGTAGAATTTATTTTAGTATGATAATTATTAAACGTTAAGTTTTAACCGCCCAGGAGTGCGTTTGAATAATGAGCTTCTAGTTGGTAGACGGAGGCACTAATATGCTCTTGCCTTCCAACTTTTTGTGTATTAGTATAATATAATACAATAAATAAACTTATGTCAAAAACGAATGTTCTTACTAGGAATTTATTCAAATTATTTTATTTATGTATTTTTTTAAAAGCGGGGACGGGACTAGGGGCGGGGTTGGGGGCGGGACTAAGTGGCGAGTAGATTTTTTGGTTCAGCGAGCAGATTTTTGGGTGATTTGTCCTGCTCCTACGCGTTTCGGCCTTAGCCTTCAACTGGGAGTGGTATACAATAAAGATCTGCGCCTGTGTGGAGATGATAGAGAACGAGGTTAACTCAAAAATAAAAAAATAATAATATAAATAATGTATGTATTGATATAAATACCGTATATATGTTATCCAATATGTACACTAATATAGCATGACCAATAGATATCTAAACCATAATACATTAATAAATACATATACGGTGCTGTGGAACCTCCTATGAATGCACAATACAAGCTGTCCTTTTGAGTCCAAAAACAATGTCCAATGAAGGGGAATAAAACCAAGCACTATCAGGAAACAGGCAGCTTCTCAACGAGGGTGCAACGACCTCCCTCTCCACCTGCATAGAAAAAAAGAAGAAAAAAAGCGCCGATTCTTAGTGCATTAATGTGCAAAAAAATATTTAATTTCCCAGAAAGGCTCATAAAATGAACTCACAAACATAGATTAATAAAAAGCATGTTATGAGATAATACTCATGCTCCAAAGGATCAGCAACCGCCGCTTCACTGCTAAACTGCTCCGTGGTTCCACCGTGTCAGATCTTTCCCTTGTTGTTCACCACCAGCAGGAACTCACGAAGTCGGGCTCACCGCAACTCCTCTCCCCGGTTACACACCAACAGATGAACTTTGGTTCCCTCCGGGGACGATAGATGTGGCGGGACTGCAAGTGACGTCACCCGGTAGATGTGAATGACAAACAGGCTAGGATTTTCCAGCAGATCTGCCAGCAGCGTTGGAGGATCACCTGCACACCTGTCCCTATGCGTTTCATCAGATAAACTGACTTCTTCAGGGATTGGGCTCTGGGTCTAGTAATACACATATATATACACCCACGAGTCCAATTAGCTAGATTGAAAGTAATTAGCAAAACCTGTGTATACATATAACATGACTATATACTCTGACTATACAAACACCCACTGTATTGCAGCAGAGATGTATATGCTCCTATTGACAATACAAAATATAAAAATAAATATACATATAAAAACATTATGCACAATATAAAAACTGTCATATGCTATATATTCTCTAAAATAAGGAACACAAACTGTGTAAGGATGTTAAATACCCCAAATCAACTGAATACACTGGTACCACTAAATGATACCAGATGTTACTCAATGGCAAACAATTGGATGTTAATATCTGGCTTGAGGAGTGTGAATCAAACATGTATCCTACTCGATAAATGAAAGGAAGAAATACCAATACATGCAGAAAAATGAATAAATTTGTAAAAACAAATGTAATACTTAAAAATGGAAGAAATGAATGTGTCCATGTTGCTAGGAACAGGACTTAAGGAGAAAACTATGTTAGTATATGGAATCTATCATTCAATTGTGGTATACAGAGAGAACCAACCCTTAGCTACCAATAGTATATATATAACATACTGCTGCGGCAGCTTTTATTCTTACTAATCACCGGCTTTTACCTGGCATGTTCCTGGAATGCCACGCTGTTCACCTGGAGCATGCCGGGCTCCTTTTGCCTTCCCAGCCAGGCGCATGCCCGGCTGACGCGCGGTTGATGTGTTAATTGATAATGCTTCAGGATTTACTAGGCTGCAATGTTTCGCGTGTCCGCCAGATGGCATAAATTCATGACTTGTAATGCGCTGAATCAGTAATGTGTCGGCTTGCAGGTGTTTCGTTTAAAAAAGATACTGTGCCACAGTGTGCCATTGTAACTTCGCCTTGGCCTTGAGACTGAAGGAAGAGTTGCCAAAATGTATCAATTTAGGCTTTTCATATTAAAGAAAGACAAAGACCAGTTTCAGTTTGTGTTACACTATTCTGCAGAGACCCACCATGAGTCTTCAAGTGCAGCCTGCTTTCCAAAAACCTGACAGAAGTTACGCGTATTTGATATGGGCCGCGATTAATGCAACAGAGGATAAGATGGCAACAGTTGCTCAAATTTATCAGTATTTTATCGAAAAATATGACTTTTACAAATTTTAGCCAACTCCTCATACGTGCAAGCGTGCAGTAAGGAAAAGGTTATGTAGTGACCCCTCTTTTCACCGTATTGAGCCCCAATTTGTTGGAGGGTATTGGTGTGTGTCATCGGATTTTTCCCGTATCTATGATCATGGAGGCAGCAAAAGGCGAAGGGTTGTGTTAAAACCAACTAAGAAGCGACAGTCGCTGCCAAGTAATGCACCAGCACCAGCACCGGCTTCCAATGACGGTCCCACTGTCAGTGACAACCCTGAACATGGAAGGGAAGGGGAGGGTTAATTCCCACTTGTGATGCTAACCAGGAGTAGGCAATGTTTGATCATGGTATAAAAATATAAACATCTTCATAGCATAGGACAGTTCATAAGACTCAGGATTCCAGATAGTCCAATGTTAAACACACTCCCATAGATTATGCCACTAGCCATATAGGTAAACAACAGGATATCCTCACGGAAGAAAATGGAGCACAGCAATGCAGCAATGAGGGGGCTAGATACCGGTAGGTTAACCTATCCCATGCCATGATGTCTACCATGGAATAAAGGACTTTTATACCGGTATCTAGCCCCCTCATTGCTGCATTGCTGTGCTCCGTTTTCTTCCGTGAGGATATCCTGTTGTTTGCCTGTCTCAACGTGATGCACGCCGTGGGATTCACCGCACAAGACAACTCTCTACTGTGAGTACCCCCATTAGCTCATTACGCTTTGGGAGTCATATACTTTGTGTCTTCTCTCCAGGGGAAAGGTATATACTGTATACTGGGAGGTCAGAGATTTGTTACTGACTCTCACCAACAAAGCACAGTTTTCCCCACATCTTAGGAGATATGAATAGAGACACTGTTCACATATACATTTGCAGAGAGTGGTGTTACCTGTTTTCCTCATTTAGAGGGTATACTGTATACTGTTTCTTGGAGATGAGGAGGAGCGCAGGTAGGTGTAGCAAAATATGCAAAAAAGAATAACAAATATATAGTGCAGATGGTAAACACTGTGTAAGTAGATGTAATCTATAGAATAGAACTCACATAGATCGCAGAAAATATCACGTGTCAGAGATCCTTCTCTCTCTGACTGGAGCCCTTTAAATGGTAGCAGGGAAATCCCTCAAGGCACGGATATGTATGGATAAGAAGAAAAGCCACAATAGTGCATACTATTCCAATAATGTATTAATCATACAAATAACACGAGTATATCACACTCACATTCGCCATGTATAAATCGGGTGGGGGAGAGAACCGCAGCTCGTTGTATAATGGTGTAGGTGTAGGCAGCTTAACAGCATTCAGGATTCTCTTCCGCGTGTGTCACAGCCGTCGCGTCATAGAAAGAATTGGGAAAAACCAGATCAGTATAGCAGCGGCGTCTCTCACCCTCTCTGTATAACTCTCAACAGTGTGTGTCTGGCAGCATGGGGCTTTCTATGACGCGACGGCTGTGACACACGCGGAAGAGAATCCTGAATGCTGTGAAGCTGCCTACACCTACACCATTATACAACGAGCTGCGGTTCTCTCCCCCACCCGATTTATACATGGCGAATGTGAGTGTGATATACTCGTGTTATTTGTATGATTAATACATTATTGGAATAGTATGCACTATTGTGGCTTTTCTTCTTATCCATACATATCCGTGCCTTGAGGGATTTCCCTGCTACCATTTAAAGGGCTCCAGTCAGAGAGAGAAGGATCTCTGACACGTGATATTTTCTGCGATCTATGTGAGTTCTATTCTATAGATTACATCTACTTACACAGTGTTTACCATCTGCACTATATATTTGTTATTCTTTTTTGCATATTTTGCTACACCTACCTGCGCTCCTCCTCATCTCCAAGAAACAATCTACCCTTCTGGGACCTGGAACTGTCCCATCAGAGGAAGTTGAGCTGCTTTTACACACATTCATTTTTTCACTATTTCACTATTGGTGTTATATTGTGTGTTATTAGTTGTATTACCAACAACAATATTGGTTCACCAGGGAGCGCCCAATCCACTTCCTCACCTCACCCCTTCACCTTTCCTTCACATCCCCTTGTTTTGCATATACTGTATACTAATTGGATGCCTAGAGACTCCCTACAGCTGAGCTGTTTCCTAGTATCCATAGCCATATAGGTAAGTCTTATGTGGTGGTCTAGGTAACCGTGTGTAGGACTGATCACATAAATGAAGTAAATGGATTACTCACTGCTGACCTTGGGGATATCCTGGTCCTGTCCTGCATGCTCCTACCAAGAAACAATTGAAGAAAGTACAGAGAAAATGGTGGTGCATCTGCTGCTGCTGCTGCTGAAGATTGGAAACCACAAACTGCAAACCACAAAATATCCTAGGTGCAAAAATTTATTTTAGGGCATAGTAACAGCCAAAAAGAACACTCTGACGCGTTTCCCGTGGTATCCCACGCTTTATCAAAGAGTAAAATCACTTACAACGATCACATACTTAAATACCCACAATTCCCTCTCCTATGACGCTGTGTAATTTGGGCCAATCGGAAGCGTGGGAGGCGTCCCTCCCCTCTAGCTGGTGTAAGGCACATTAGCCTGAAGCAAACCCAGCTGTGCTTCACAGTGCAATTGCATGGGAGGTGAATGTATCCTCCCCTTGATGACGCGACGGCCCTTCTGGCCAATCATAGGCCTTAAAAAACGGGCCGTCCTGAATGACAACCCTGAGCCTGAGGCTGAGCTGGATTTGATGTGCAGTTTTGATGAAGCTTGCATGTACCTAAGCGATTTCCAGCCTCACCTGCTGACTACAGGTGGACTAGTCCCGCTGCCAACTATCGACGTGGAAGATGAAGAAAGCTGGACTGGCAGTGGACCGGCGCCGGCGCAAGCTGAATGGGAAATTCAATGGTTAGTACTGTCTTGTTGCCGTATTATTTTGGTGGGGCTGGCTGGGTACTTCTTTAGGGGGCTGACCATTACTGTACTGTACTTTACATTAAAACTTTTCTTTTTGTTTTTTCTCAGAAAAGAAAACGGCTAATGGGGGGATTTCGATGGATAATATTGTACTGTATGCTGATGTTTTCCGGCCGTACAGTATACTGTGTAATAAATCCTGAATAAATAAAACTATGCATTTATTCTACATATTCAGTATCGTTTCATTATGTGTCTTCCACAGTATACTGTACAGTGGTATACAGTGCCTAACATCTATGGGCAAAAAGAATTTTATTCCTAGGTGCCCTAGAACAGAAGTTCCCACGCCAATTGCCCGTGAACTTGACCGCGGCCCTACAGTAAGTAGTTCCCACGCCAATTGCGTGAATATAATGTAAAATAACCCGTTCTGTGAGTCTGAGCGGGTTGAAATTTACCTGGTCCTCATGCGGGAGGACCCTTGCCACAGTGGCAAAATATCAGCCTTCCAAGACCCCCAAAACCGGAGATACAAAAAGACAGTTTAAAAGCACATTACCAAAGTGGCTTTTTTTCTGCCATGCAAGTCAATGGCAGAAACCTGAACTTTAACATCACCCAGACTCCATTCTGTTGCCACGAGAGGGTCGCAATTTGCCATGCAATCCTGCCGCAACTAGGACTACATGGTCACCGAATATGAGCCCTCTAGGTCGAACAGAACCGGAGTTGTGGGTTCCAGGTTTCTGTTCATTCTGACATAGCCGGTTCAAAGTTTTCTCCGCCATTTGCGCTCAATGGTAGGACCCTCCTCGCCGGCGTGACCCTTTCTCGCCGGCATTACTGCTGGGACCCTGTTGGGGTCAAGTGAGGAGGTTCCTAACATCTTGGGGCAAAATTTATTTTATTTCTAGGTGCCCTAGAACAGAAGTTCCCACGCCAATTGACCTAGTTCCCACGCCAATTGCCGTAGTTCCTACGCCAATTGCGCAACCAGCCAGTTAAAAAACAGTGCAGCAAGCCTCTACAGTACATTTGTTACACTGGCAAAGGAGCAAATGGAAACAATGTGAGGCAATTCAACATGTTCTTTTATTGGTGGAGTCAGTACAAAAACATTTATTTACAATATTGAAACATTTAAAGTGCAATGCAATTCTAACCATCAACACACAATAATACATTCTGCAGCCTTTATTAAATTCTTCTGCCACAAAACATTTTTGGTGCAGGGGGCACAGGGAGTTAAAGTGACTTGCTTTTTATGTACTGTATTTGGGGGTTGTCTTTGGGGGTTTATTCATCAAATTATTATGATGAACTGCCTTTTGAAATGACACTGCTGTTAACTATTTCAGCCACACACCTCCAGAGTTTTTAATCCCTCCCTAGCCAAGCGTCAATCGGCTGAGTCACCCTAGCCTACCATCCCCCTCTCTCCACTGGGTCGTTGATCTTCTGCATATTGCCATTGTGTTCTTAATCCACCCATAGCCGAGCTACAAACACTCAGCACGCCTGCGTCTAATCACACCATCCCCCTCCCCCAACCCTTAGAGGCCTTTTGTTTGAACGGTAATGCTTTGAAAAATCCCCTCTCGAATTTGAAATTTAAATCTGATGTGCACAGCACTGTGAGAATTGAGAGTACACTGATACAGTATTTCATCAGGGTGTGAAAATATTTGTCAGTCACTATGGTTTACAGTCACATGTTTTTAATACAATACAGTACATTCTTTAATATCTTTAAAATAAAAATATATAAATCCTGTATACAGTATACTGTAAGTAAATATAATGTAAAATAACCGTTCTGTGGGTCTGAGCGGGTTGAAATTTACCTGGTCCTCATGCGGGAGGACCCTTGCCACAGTGGCAAAATATCAACCTTCCAAGACCCCCGAAACCGGAGATACAAAAAGACAGTTTAAAAGCACATTACCAAAGTGGCTTTTTTTCTGCCATGCAAGTCAATGGCAGAAACCTGAACTTTAACATCACCCTGACTCTGTTCTGTTGCCACAAGAGGGTCGCAATTTGCCATGCAATCCTGCCGCAACTAGGACTACATGGTCACCGAATCTGAGCCCTCTAGGTTGAACAGAACCGGAGTTGTGGGTTCCAGGTTTCTGCTCATTCTGACATAGCCGGTTCAAAGCTTTCTCCGCCATTTGCGCTCAATGGTAGGACCCTCCTCGCCGGCGTGACCCTTTCTCGCCGCCATTACTGCTGGGACCCTGTTGGGGTCAAGTGAGGAAGTTCCTAACATCTAGGGGCAAAATGAATTTTATTTGTAGGTGCCCTAGAACAGAAGTTCCCACGCCAATTGACCTAGTTCCCACGCCAATTGCGCGACCAGCCAGTTAAAAAACAATTAATCCGCCCATAGCCGAGCTACAATCACTCAGCACGCCTGCGTCTAATCACACCATCCCCTTCCCCCAACCCTTAGAGGCCTGTTGTTTGAACGGTAATGCTTTGAAAAATCCCCTCTCGAATTTGAAATGTAAATCTGATGTGCACAGCACTGTGAGAATTGAGAGTACACTGATACAGTATTTCATCAGGGTGTGAAAATATTTGTCACTCACTATGGTTTATAGTCACATGTTTTTAATACAATACAGTACATTCTTTAATATCTTTAAAATAAAAATATATAAATCCTGATAAAATATTTTATAAATAAATAAATAAAATAATTCATTGGTGCACTGTAGGGGTGGCTGTCAATGATTATGATTCGCAGGAAAATGAATAAATATTTATTTTATTTTATCAGGAACCAAAAAATACAAATATAAAAATAATCAGGAATAATACATACAGTAATGCAGTCTTTATTAAGTTATTTTAGCAGCTTGAAATTGGATAACCATTTGGAAAACCTTTGTAAAACATGGGGAAACATGAGTAATGCACATTTATAAGAATATTATTTAATACTACAGTATATACAGTACAGTACTGTAATGTACTATATAATATACTGTACTGTATATACTGTACTGTATAGTAAAATTAATTTTTCTTTAGTCTTTATCTTTTCCTCATTCTGTCTGCAGTACAGTAGTTCATTGAGAGAGGAGAGGTTTTGTGTACATCATTGCTGCTGTTTATATACTGTACATTTGACTGTACAAGCAGATTTGACTGGACACAACGCCCCCATCCCCCTAGGCCACCGTTTTTCCTGGAATGACAAGAAAACCAAAAATTTGTGCAGTTACTGTACTGTATTATGGCAGAACTACGGTAGGTGGCTGGTGCAGCTTTGTCTGGAAAGAAAAAAAATGGGGCAGTTACTGTAGTAGGCAGTTACTGTAGTATTGTCAAACTAGTGTACTGTATACTGTACTGGAACTACTGTATACTCTGACTACTGTTAAATTCTATGTACTGTAACCTGATGGCTGGTGCTGGTCTCTCTGTAAAGAAAAAACTAACTACTGTATACAGTACTAGTACTCTTACTATCTGGAGAGAAAAAATCTTTGCCATACTTACCTGTAACATTCTGTACTTACAATACTACAGCACAGTACTACTTTCCTGATGCTTGCCCATTACGCGCGATGACAATGGGCAACACAGTGGCAATATGGTCTATATATTTATTGCAGCGTTCCACGGTGAGTACATCGTTCCAAAAACTCAGTATGCCTTTCAACAACTCGTCCTTTTTGGAGGGTTTCACCACTTTCCGGATATGGTCCTTCAGCTGATGCCAGACCATTTCCATCTGATTGCAGTCTGGCGACCTGTCATTGGAAAGAAAGGACAATTGGTTTAAGAGCTAAAAACAGTGGGGAACAAAAATAGGACACGGTCTACTGCACTTACTCCGCTGGCGTCTTCACCCAGTTGATGCCGCGTTCAAGGATATGCGCCGTTGACGCAGTGTGCTTGGGATTGTTGTCCTGGAAGAAGCAGTGACCATTGGGGAAGTTGCATGTGATGTATTGCACTATCTCGGGCACAATGTTGTCTTGGAAGAAAGCTTTATTCATGATTCCTATAGCAAGAAAAGAAAAGTGCTCAAAAAACTGCACAATAGTACAGTACAGTGCATACGGTAAGGCAACACTAGTCAAGTACAGTGCATTAGGCAACATTATATTTGATACATTTTACCTTCAAAGATGACAATGCATCCCGGTCCACGCCTAGAGATGGCACCCCACACATGCAGCTTCACAGGGTGTTTTGGCCGCGGCTTCAAAGATAAGCGGCCTTTTTTGTGGAACGCAAATCTTGCAAATCTCTCCAGCGACACAGTAGACTCATCAGTGAAGATGCAATCCTGGAAAGTCTCCCCACTGTCGATCCATGCCTGGGCCTGGACAACTCTTTTGATTTTGTTTGCATCCCGTAACATGGGGTACGCTCTGTAATGACAAGGAAATTTTTTTTTTAGCGGCACAGTGCAGTACAGTTTGCTAAACAACACTTTTACCTCCCGTACTGTCCAGTACTAACCTCACACGTCCATATTTCCATCCAATGCTGCGTCTCATCTTCTTTATGCTGGTCTCGGATACAGTCAGATTGTGCTTTTCCTGCAGAGTGTATTTGACCCTTAATGCACTCCTCTCATCATTCTCCTCACTTATTTTGTCCACCAGAACAGTTGTCTCCCTACAATGTAAAGAAATTATATTGTTTTATTAATATGCAGCAATATAAAATGTATATAAATGTAATGTTGTAATATACAGTACATTAAATATAAATAGACAAAATATATATACTGTTGTACTATAAATATACAAAATAAATATACTGTTGTAATATAAATATAAATATACAGTACATCCTATTCAGTATATACCATTGTAAGATTAATTGAAATATACAAAAAATGTATACTGCTGTTCTATAAATATAAATAGACAAACTACTGTACAGTATGTTGTAATATAAATCAACAGAAATAACAACAGTATTACAGTAGATACAGAACTGTACTGTAGATGTACAGTACAGTTTTCTATATTTTTTTTTGTTAAGTTTTATAAATATATTTACGCGTTTGTTACCCTTGGTGCCTTTTCTGGTCTCTGTTTTTTCCTTGTGCATGATAGCTCACGGTGGTTAATGGCACAACGAGATCAGAAGTAGCTAACCAGCGTTGGATAGCAGCAATTCGGTGTCCGCTCGTGTACATCTCCTTAATTCGCATGCTGAGATCCTTTGAAATCTTTTTAACAGGCATTGCTGCGAGTAGAAAGAAATACAAACACAAGAATGTATATTCGATGTTTAGTCGATGTGTATTCTATGTGCAGTCAATACACAAAATGGATGGTGTATTTATACGGTAATGACTCACACGCCCACTTTCAACACTTTTCAACACCTGTACCTGGCCGCCATGCATAAAAGGTCACACACTTTGCATAGGTCACCACTCCAGGATCTTTATCTGAACTTGCCCTTGTCCAGATACTGTACTGCATTGTGCCACCTGCTTCCATGGAGCATCCCCGGTTCTATGGACACAAGAACCCTCTCACCTCTGCCGTACCTGTCATGCTGAAAAAGCGAAAAGCGGTTGTCGTTTCCACGCCAAGGGCAAAGCGACAGGCTAAGGCCAATAAAGAAAACCTTCTGCTGACCCCAAAGGTAAAGGGTTTTCTTAGACGTAAGCCTCATTATGTGAAGAAGATATACGGTAATACGCTCTCTACGCAAAACGAATGGCAGCCAACCCATCGGACCCGCAGACCACTTCCCATATGCTTCGACGACTCTGCTTTAGCTGTCCCGGAAATCTTCATCCCGTCTTCTCCACCCCCATCTTCTCCAGTTCCATCTGACGATGCTGCCGCCTCTGAAATCCACGGGTCACTTTCTCCTTTGCTCTTAGACGACTCTGCTCCTCGCCCGGAAATCCAGCGGTCACCTTCTCCATCCCTCTACGACGCTACCGCTTCTCCTCTACCGGGTATCCACAGGTCACCTCCTCCACTCTCCATCG
The DNA here is from genome assembly GCF_040206685.1 of Ascaphus truei. Lineage (NCBI taxonomy): Eukaryota > Metazoa > Chordata > Amphibia > Anura > Ascaphidae > Ascaphus > Ascaphus truei. The sequence goes on along the minus strand of NC_134486.1, from coordinate 241,290,853 downwards.
ATGCCGCTTCTCTCCATGGAACCCCCATCTCATCCTCCGTTGCACCCATCCCCCCAGATGTCCAGACGCCATGCACAAGAAGCAGCTCGTTGGACCGGATGCTGAATGGGATAAGTGTGGATCTCCCCGGGAATTCTATTGTGCTGGCAAAGATAGATCTGCTTCTGGAGACCATGTTCAATGTGGAGCAACGTATGCTACAAATGGAGCAACGGATGGATCAACGGATGGAGAAGATAGAGGCTGACATTGCGGGCATACATTATTTGCTCGGTGCTAATGCCCCTGTTTCCCCGACGCCGGAGCAGGAGGGTGACATGGATGTGATGAATGGGACCTTCGATCCCCTTCCATCACCAAGCACCCCCCCTCCACCAGAAGATGTAGTGTACATGTATGCCGTTGAGGAGGACATGACAAACCCGTCAAGACGACGCCAGGAGACAACACGGCGACCACGACCAGAGGAAAGCTTCCTCCCAGACATCCTACCATCGCCCATCGCCACAAGCACACCCGCTCCCAAAAGACCTACACCCGCTCACATCAAAACAGTGCCCGACATCACCCTGCGCGATCTGACAGCAGCGCTTAGGGAGAAGTATAGGGTGATGAGTGCTGGTGTACCCCACAAGTATGCCTTGTTCATTTTTAAGCACCATGTTCCCTACACGTTGTACTGCGAGTGGGTGTTCAAAGTGAACTACGATGGGAATCGCGTAAAAAAGGCCCTTCCTGCCAATTTAAGGAAAAACATTGTGGAAGTATTGCAGCACTTTTATACAGTTACAGATCCTGTAATGAAAGGCGTTAGAGACTGCATTAATGGCATTTTGCACCATGCAAGGAATCGCCCATGGATGGACAATGTGGAGGACTGTCAGTGAGACCATACTGTTGTGCTGAACTGTATTGTACTCTACATGTTTTGCCCTACAGTACCTGCTCTACTAAAACATAGGAGATGTTGTTGTGTGTTTTTTTTCACAGGACATGCACAACTCCAGTCCCTGAGGGCCGCAAACAGGCACGGTTTTCAATGTTGCCCTGAAAACCTGCCCTGTTTGCTGCCCTCTAGGACTGAACTGGTGCAGGTCTGACTGACAGTGTTGCGCACCATCCCACAGTACTGTACTGTATACAGTACTGGGTTTCTTTAATAAAGGGGATGTTACTTAAAATGTCACTTTAACTCCCTTTGCCCCATGCACCAAAAATGTTTTGTGGCAGAAGAATTTAATAAAGGCTGCAGAATGTATTATTGTGTGTTGATGGTTAGAATTGCATTGCACTTTAAATGTTTCAATATTGTAAATAAATGTTTTTGTACTGACTTCACCAATAAAAGACCATGTTGAATTGCCTCACATTGTTTCCATTTGCTCCTTTGCCAGTGTAACAAATGTACTGTAGAGGCTTGCTGCACTGTTTTTTAACTGGCTGGTCGCACAATTGGCGTGGGAACTAGGTCAATTGGCGTGGGAACTTCTATTCTAGGGCACCTAGAAATAAAATTCATTTTGCCCCTAGATGTTAGGAACCTCCTCGCTTGACCCCAAAAGGGTCCCAGCAGTAATGGCGGCGAGAAAGGGTCACGCCGGCGAGGAGGGTCCTACCATTGAGCGCAAATGGCGGAGAAAGCTTTGAACCGGCTAAGTCAGAATGAGCAGAAACCTGGAACCCACAACTCCGGTTCTGTTCGACCTAGAGGGCTCATATTCGGTGACCATGTAGTCCTAGTTGCGGCAGGATTGCATGGCAAATTGCGACCCTCTCGTGGCAACAGAACGGAGTCAGGATGATGTTAAAGTTCAGGTTTCTGCCATTGACTTGCATGGCAGAAAAAAAGCCACTTTGGTAATGTGCTTTTAAACTGTCTTTTTGTATCTCCGGTTTCGGGGGTCTTGGAAGGCTGATATTTTGCCACTGTGGCAAGGGTCCTCCCGCATGAGGACCAGGTAAATTTCAACCCGCTCAGACCCACAGAACGGGTTATTTTACATTATATGTACTTACCTACACTGTATACAGGATTTATATATTTTTATTTTAAAGATATTAAAGAATGTACTGTATTGTATTAAAAACATGTGACTGTAAACCATAGTGACTGGCAAATATTTTCACACCCTGATGAAATACTGTATCAGTGTACTCTCAATTCTCACAGTGCTGTGCACATCAGATTTAAATTTCAAATTCGAGAGGGGATTTTTCAAAGCATTACCATTCAAACAACAGGCCTCTAAGGGTTGGGGGAGGGGGATAGTGTGATTAGACGCAGGCGTGCTGAGTGTTTGTAGCTCGGCTATGGGTGGATTAAGAACACAATGGCAATATGCAGAAGATCAACGACCCAGTGGAGAGAGGGGGATGGTAGGCTAGGGTGACTCAGCCGATTGACGCTTGGCTAGGGAGGGATTAAAAACTCTGGAGGTGTGTGGCTGAAATAGTTAACAGCAGTGTCATTTCAAAAGGCAGTTCATCATAATAATTTGATGAATAAACCCCCAAAGACAACCCCCAAATACAGTATATTAAAAGCAAGTCACTTTAACTCCCTGTGCCCAATGCACCAAAAATGTTTTGTGGCAGAAGAATTTAATAAAGGCTGCAGAATGTATTATTGTGTGTTGATGGTTAGAATTGCTGTGCACTTTAAATGTTTCAATATTGTAAATAAATGTTTTTGTACTGACTCCACCAATAAAAGAACATATTGAATTGCCTCACATTGTTTCCATTTGCTCCTTTGCCAGTGTAACAAATGTACTGTAGAGGCTTGCTGCACTGTTTTTTAACTGGCTGGTCGCGCAATTGGCGTAGGATCTACGGCAATTGGCGTGGTAACTAGGTCAATTGGCGTGGGAACTTCTGTTCTAGGGCACCTAGAAATAAAATTCATTTTGCCCCAAGATGTTAGGAACTTCCTCCATTGACAGGGTCCCAGCAGTAATGGCGACAAGAAAGGGTCACGCCGGCGAGGAGGGTCCTACCATTGAGCGCAAATGGCGGAGAAAGCTTTGAACCGGCTAAGTCAGAATGAGCAGAAACCTGGAACCCACAACTCCGGTTCTGTTCGACCTAGAGGGCTCATATTCGATGACCATGTAGTCCTAGTTGCGGCAGGATTGCATGGCAAATTGCGACCCTCTCGTGGCAACAGAACGGAGTCAGGATGATGTTAAAGTTCAGGTTTCTGCCATTGACTTGCATGGCAGATAAAAAGCCACTTTGGTAATGTGCTTTTAAACTGTCTTTTTGTATCTCCGGTTTCGGGGGTCTTGGAAGGCTGATATTTTTCCACTGTGGCAAGGGTCCTCCCGCATGAGGACCAGGTAAATTTCAACCCGCTCAGACCCACAGAACGGGTTATTTTACATTATATTCGCGCAATTGGCGTGGGAACTACTTACTGTAGGGCTGCGGTCAAGTTCACGGGCAATTGGCGTGGGAACTTCTGTTCTAGGGCACCTAGGAATAAAATTCTTTTTGCCCATAGATGTTAGGCACTGTATACCAATGTACTGTGTACTGTGGAAGACACATAATGAAACGATACTGAATATGTAGAATAAAAGCATAGTTTTATTTATTCAGGGTTTATTACACAGTATACTGTACGGCCGGAAAACATCAGCATACAGTACAATATTATCCATCGAAATCCCCCCATTAGCCGTTTTCTTTTCTGAGATAAAACAAAAAGAAAAGTTTTAATGTACAGTACAGTACAGTAATGGTCAGCCCCCTAAAGAAGTACCCAGCCAGCCCCACCAAAATAATACGGCAACAAGACAGTACTCACCATAGAATTAAAATTCATTTTCCCCCAGATGTTAGGAACCCCCTAACTTCACCCCAACAGGGTCTGAGCATGTACAGTACTGTACAGTACTTTAAAATAAATGAAATATGAAATGTTACTATTACTGCGCTCGCACGCACGCACAGACTGTGTACGGTAGGTTGAACCGCGAAGGTATTAGACTTCAGAGACAACAGCTCGCAAACGCCCCCATGCGTTTTTACACGGCATTGCACTATTGCACAGTAAAAAAGCCAGACTGTGTGGTGCTCTAAACCGTAGACTCAGCAAGTTCAAATATATATTGTAAGTTGTATCCTTGAAGTATCCCACATATAAATGGTGACCATCTATAGCATAAACACCTAATTCCACCAGTTATCAATAAACCGGAAGAGTATTACCCAGATAGGTAAATACTCACACTAGCTAGTGTCCAGCCAAATCATTGATTAGGAAAAACGGTGTAAAATTGAGTAAATAAACTCACTTGTAGCAGATGGTCCTCCCGGGATTAACCTTTCATCGGTGCGTGCATCCGGTACTCCACAGCAGAGGCAGATATCCAGAAAGGAGAGTTGGAGCACAGCTATACGAAATAAATTTGCTAGAGAGTGTGTCCCAAAAATTAGAGGTTTGTTATTTGTCAGAACATGGTAACAAGAAAAAAATGAGCCCTCAGGCCCCTACCGACATGTTTCGAGCTTCCGCTCTTTATCAAGGTGTACAATGATCTGAAAATCTCTCTTACCTATTATAGTATCCTTTTCCCGCCAATCGTCCCGTCAACCCGTCGCTTAGTCGTGTCACATGCGATGCGCCTAGTTGCCAGAGCGCACCACGCGTACTACGCTTCACGTCGGGTATAGCGGTGACGTCAGCGCGTCAAGGAACAAAACAAACTTTATTAACAATGCAAACTTAACAAACCTAACACAAATTAAAATACTTTTATTAATCTATTAAAACATAATATATATTAACTAAAGTTACAAACATATATAATATGAATAAAATCAATTAAAAAACAAACAAACAAGGTTTGATCGTGACAGTTCTAAAAAAATATATTTTTATTTTTAGATTATAAACATATGAATCCTCATATCCCCAATTATATGCAAAGTTTTCATTCTGCAACGAACATATGTCTACAGGACTAGTCAATCAAATCACTCATTTGATCAAACATAATGAATAATCAATACATATGCCTGTTCAAATAGAAAATTCTACATTTGTATATAAGTCATATTATAGGGTATGAATATGGGGTTCACATGTTTCAGATCCTATTCTTAACCATTTTAACAGTTTTGAGGATGAATATCTTTTAGTGTAACTGGTATAACATAATTATTACAGTCGTTCAAAAGCATTATTTGGTATGTTATTTTATTTTATTATACAATCAAATATCTACATAGAAATGATGGTAAGAGCAAATAGAAAAGATATAAATTTGTTTTTGGGACACACTCTCTAGAAAATTTATTTCGTATAGCTGTGCTCCAACTCTCCTTTCTGGATATCTGCCTCTGCTGTGGAGTACCGGATGCACGCACCGATGAAAGGTTAATCCCGGGAGGACCATCTGCTACAAGTGAGTTTATTTACTCAATTTTACACCGTTTTTCCTAATCAATGATTTGGCTGGACACTAGCTAGTGTGAGTATTTACCTATCTGGGTAATACTCTTCCGGTTTATTGATAACTGGTGGAATTAGGCCGTTTCATAGACAATCTCATTTTCATCTGGGATGGAAAGCAGGACACACTGATTGACATTTTAACATCCTTTAATGACAACCAAATGAATCTCAGATTCACATTTGAAACCAATAAATGTAGTATCAACTTTCTGTATTTGGAGCTGGAGGTAAATAGCGAGAACAAGATCATTACTAAAACATATTTCAAGAAGGTTTCTACTAATGCATATTTGCATCATACCAGCAATCACTATCACAAATGGTTGGAGAACGTCCCCAGGGGCCAGTTTCTTAGAGTTAGGAGAAATTGCACCTTGGACTCTGACTACCTGGCCCAGGGGGACGCTCTGGTTAATAAGTTCGTGGCTAAGGGGTATAAGAGACACATCGTCATGGAGACTTTTAAGCAAGTGGGCCAACTAGATAGACTGAAATTATTGGACAAATCAAAGGGCAAAACACTTCTAAAAAATAATAAGGACAAAGCATCAGACAGTGACAAGACTTGTACACCTCTTTTCATAACACAGTTTAATTGTGCCTCACAGAAAATTAAAAATATACTCAATAGACATTGGGATGTTTTGCTCAGTGATCCGATTATAGGGCGAAAACTACCACCAAGTATTCCAGAAGTCAAGAAACATCAAATCTATTGTGGCACCCAGTAGACTGAAAAGATTTTAAAAAACCCCCACTAATATTACTATCAAAACAATAGATGGTAACTTTTCATGCAACCGTTCGAGATGCCTCACGTGCAAACACTTGAAGAAAACCAATAGCATTAAATCCCACTCCAATGGATCTATCCATCAAGTGAAAGGCCACATCAACTGTAGGTCCACCTTTATAGTGTATGCAATTATGTGTCCCTGTGGGGTCCAGTATATTGGTAGGACAAAAAGAGCACTCTGCACACGTTTCTTAGAGCATCGACGTAATATTAAGCATGGATTACAAACACACAGTCTGTCAAGGCATTATGATCTTAAACACAATAGAGATCCTTCTTCCCTGGTTGTTATGGGCATCAAAGCCATTAGTTTGAACCTTTTAAGTGGTGATAGGCACAAGCTTTTGAATCTTAGAGAAACATACTGGATCTATGTACTCAATACCCTCAGTCCAAACGGCCTGAATGATTGTATTGATATCAGCACTGTCATATAATCCATATCCTGTTTATTCATGTCTGTCCCTTCTTCTTTCTCTTGCTCCTTTTTGAATTTAATTTTATACAATCACACTTATCTTTTGATCACGGAGGTCTGGGTTGAGCATGTTTGACATGTTCCCTTCGTGTTCACTGTTATAAGGTTTCCACCACTTTCACACTTCATTTATCACATAATTTATTTTGTCATTTCAACATATAAATCACCACATTTAATATTCTAGTTACACATATAGACACCATCATATTCACAATTTAATCATAATCACATTTTCATCACATTTCATTAATGAGGAGTGTGGTGGGATGGGCTTTGCCATACAATTTTGATTGGTTTGTCATATGAGTGACCTTGGATACATGTCCGGTCTATACTCCGATATTTTCTTTGTTTGGGCCAATGCTCTGAAATTATATTTACCATCTTGGTTTAGTTCATTCAATACAGCCGTATGAACTCATATTTATTAGGTACTGGGTATTGTTCATGGATGTGTGTTCATATGTATATGTATACTTTTTTCCTTAACTATACATTTACATTTACATATAATTCCTTAAGTACACACTTTACCTCTTCCTCATTGTTTCCTATATATGTATAGCGTTGGACCTTCCCTCCTTGGTGAATTTGAACCTACACATGTACAACAGTACATATGTGTATATATATATATATACTATTGGTAGCTAAGGGTTGGTTCTCTCTGTATACCACAATTGAATGATAGATTCCGTATACTAACATAGTTTTCTCCTTAAGTCCTGTTCCTAGCAACATGGACACATTCATTTCTTCCATTTTTTAGTATTACATTTGTTTTTACAAATTTATTCATTTTTCTACATGTATTGGTATTTCTTCCTTTCATTTATCGAGTAGGATACATGTTTGATTCACTCTCCTCAAGCCAGATATTAACATTCAATTGTTTGCCATTGAGTAACATCTGGTATCATTTAGTGGTACCAGTGTATTCAGTTGATTTGGGGTATTTAACATCCTTACACATTCTGTGTTCCTTATTTTAGAGAATATATAGCATATGACAGTTTTTATATTGTGCATAATGTTTTTATATGTATATTTATTTTTATATTTTGTATTGTCAATAGGAGCATATACATCTCTGCTGCAATACAGTGGGTGTTTGTATAGTCAGAGTATATAGTCATGTTATATGTATACACAGGTTTTGCTAATTACTTTCAATCTAGCTAATTTGACTCGTGGGTTTATATATATGTGTATTACTAGACCCAGAGCCCAATCCCTGAAGAAGTCAGTTTATCTGATGAAACGCGTAGGGACAGGTATGCAGTTGATCCTCCAATGCTGCTGGCAGATCTGCTGGAAAATCCTAGCCTGTTTGTCATTCACATCTACCGGGTGACGTCACTTGCAGTCCCGCCACATCTATCGTCCCCGGAGGGAACCAAAGTTCATCTGTTGGTGTGTGACCGGGGAGAGGAGTTGCGGTGAGCCCGACTTCGTGAGTTCCTGCTGGCGGTGAACAAGGGCAAGATCTGACATGGTGGAACCACGGAGCAGTTTAGCAGTGAAGCGGCGGTTGCTGATCCTTTGGAGCATGAGTATTATCTCATAACATGCTTTTTATTAATCTATGTTTGTGAGTTCATTTTATGAGCCTTTTTTGGAAATTAAATATTTTTTTGCACAGTAATGCACTAGGAATCGGCGCTTTTTTCTTCTTTTTTTCTATATATATATATATATATATATATATGTATATATATATGTATATACACAGGCGGCACACTTTATTTGAGTACAGCTCATTCCGAAAGCCGGGATATGTCCCGGCTTGCGAGCCGCACTCCCTCAGCGTGCCGCGTATCACCGATGTGCGGTCACGCGTCATCGGGTGCCTGTGCCGCCTGTACGCTGTTGGCCTGTTGGCATCCTGTTGGCCATTAGATCGCGCACTACGGGTGACACCAGTAGTAGAGTCGATTGTGCACATGCGCAGCACTACTTTAAAGATATCTGCTTGCCAGTTATGCCCTCTTTTGGGTAGGACTACAGGGAATACATCCCAACCATTGGCTTTCAGCCTTTAATGTATTCATGACACAGCGTGTATACACATAAGCATACTCCCTATTCCATGTGCGGCTTATTAAACAATTCAGGTGCTTGCTATCACTGGCCCAATTAGATCCCTTTTTAAAGTGCATGTTTTACTGCCTACAGTACCCCTCCCAGTTGAAGGCAAAGGCCGAAACACGTAGGAGCAGGTCCAGTAGGCAGGATCCCCTGTTTTTTCCCCCCCTTGGGACATCCTCATGTGCTTTGAGCTTGGCTCCTTGATTCCTCTATACACTCTGCTGAGTGCCTGACATAAGGTGAAGTATCTTTTTATTGCTGTAACAGACTAAGGTGTGCTTTTCTGTGAGTATCTATGTGTTTTCATTGCTAACTTGCTGACATTGCTATGCTACACACTTGTCCCCAGAACCAGGGAGACAGCTTTATTCTGTTACCCACAGTATCAGTCACCTTACTTAACTATTGAGTTGTGTCTGTTAAAAGCTATGTGGTATATACCTTGTCAGGTACTTTGTCAGTATCTATCCGTCTATTAGACTTCTGAATTGTTTTTCAGGGTTACTCCCTGATTAGAGGTTTCTATCAAGTTTGCACCTTTCAGGGGATCCATGCCGTATTTTATTTTCTGTGCTTTTAATTTTACTTTATGTTCTGTGACATTTTCCAAATAAACAATGTGGTTTTGTAATGTGAGGCATACTTGAGTGCTTTTTTTTGGGGCTCTTTTGTTCTTTTTACAATATATATATATGTATATATATATATGTATATACACAGGCGGCACACTTTATTTGAGTACGGCTCATTCCGAAAGCCGGGATATGTCCCGGCTTGCGAGCCGCACTCCCTCAGCGTGCCGCGCATCACCGATGCGCGGTCACGCGTCATCGGGTGCCTGTGCCGCCTGTACGCGTGCCCAGGGCTCCCCGAGGGAGCCCTGGTGTCGCGCGGATGTGAGGACGGCGGCGGGACGTTCCGG